>NC_089745.1:66002656-66192656 GCF_040412425.1 Macrobrachium rosenbergii
AAAAATACTTGATAGAAATATTTTCAGTCAAGAAATATAACCGAATGCAAGTTGTTCTTCCCAAAGGGGGAGGGTATGCTTCATGAATAAACATAGCATTGACTGCTGAGCTTGCCCGTTTTAAGTGCTGAATCATTGATATAACTGCTGGGTGAAAAAGCTGTCTCACGGCTGTTTTTTGCACCTACAGTGTATAGAAGCTTCATCAGCAGGCAATGAACAGCCCATCCTGGTTAATACAATGTCATTCAATTGTCATGTACTTTCTGTACACAAGACCCTTTCCTTCTGAAACTTCCGCAAGCCTGTTAGCCCAGCAATCTCATCTTATCCTCACAGTACTATTTCTTTCTCAGTCATCCCTACATTGCTGTTGATGCGTAAGTGCTCTCTATGCCTCACTTGACACTAATCTTTGCCTTCTGTTGTTGTTTGTACCATGCCTTTTTCTACTGGTTACAAATAGTTTTGCAGTACACTTTCTCAAGTACATTTCATCTCTTCCATATCTCATATCCTTTCAAAACCCCTAAAGAAATTACAGTATCTTTTGTATAAAATATTTTTTACAGTACTTTGTGAATGTGAGAGTGTACCACTGCCCTTGTAACCCAGTATGCATAGGTCTTTGGAGGAATTTAAAATTTCAGCCCCTACCGACCCTCACCCTCCCATCCCCTACCAGTGACAGCCAAAGTGCGTTAAACATGAGTACTCCATCATGAAAGCGTATGTTTGTATGTTAGGAAAAATGCAAATTACTTTAGAATTTGTTTATCTTTGCCAATGAAATCAAAATTGCTTGACACTCCACATTACATTTGACTAAATATCATACTGTGGAGATGGAGATATGTTGGAGATTATAGTACTTTAGAAAGTACTACACTTTTTATATGTACAGGTATTTACATAGTAAATTAAACTCAAATGTAATTCTTAAAATATACAATGAATATTGTATTTAGTTGAACACTGATTAGATAAAATAAGATGAACACAAACACACATTTTGTATTTGGTGTTGTCACAGGAACCAACATTGCAAGACAGAGACAGAAGCAGTGTGACTGTTATTACATCTACCCCAAATCAAAGTCAAAAATTAATTTGTTCTGACACATATACAAACCTATGCTTTCATATACATATGGAGTAATCCGAACTTACCTATCTTTGGCTGTTATTAAATCAACTCTGAAAAACAAAATCCTACGCTGCCTTGGTCACCTGGTGTGACCTGGCCCGACCTGCCTTTGTCCATTGTATTCGCAGTCAGGTTAGAGTTCACACGTTTTCCGAGTCGCCTCTCATATTCGTTCATACTGTTTCTTTGTTCTTTGTGATCGGGAGTACGTCCTCCCCATGCCTAGCAATTGTCAGACTGTATTTGCCACATCTAGTTTGCACCAAGTTAAAATTTAATATTTCCATCTCCCGACCCCTTGATATCATATAGCTAATTAGTATATGTTCAATACTGATTGAGATAGCCAGTCTGACCATAGGTTAATGGAACAGTATTTTGTTCCCACTCCAGAATATTCAATGTGTGTCATCTAAAAGGATTTTTCCCTTATGATTATTATTGATCAGTATATTGTGCATTTAAGGTAGTACTCCCCCTATTTTTTATGAAATGGACAATTAAGTGCTTTGTGCAGATAATTATTACTTTACTGTAGTTGTTCTTTGGCTTAAGTGTTATTTGGAATTGTTTTTGTTAACTTTTCATGTGGCATCTTGAGTTGGTTTAGGTTACAACCTTGGTTTTCGTTTTTACAAACGGATCCTGGAAAAAAGGAAGAGTACATAATGAAATTTATTTCCTGGTGTTACAGTGACTTGTATATTTAAAAGTTATATTGATTCTTACTATAGCCATTATCTTCCATAATATTAGTTTCACTTACTATACTACTTTACCATTTTGCATGTTTAATTCATGAGAAAAATTTTATTCAGTCTCCAACTTCAATTATTATTTTAGCTGTCCATTGTCATTTAACATACCAGTGAGAGATCACATCGTTCATATTGCTAAATCTGCCTGTAAAAAGTTAGTAATGTTTTGTCATGGACTGGTATATTCTTATTTTAGGTATTAATTGTTCCAGTGTTATGCAACTTTATATTATGAAGATTTTTGTTTATAAGATTACAGCTAGCTTGGAAGAACTGCTAAAAATGCCCAGCAGTAAAATTCTCTCGTAGATATGAATAGACTGGAGTGTAAATTGATCCTCATCTTTTCCAGCAACCAACCAGTGGTTTGTACCTCCAGTCAAAGGTGACGTACCACCAGGATGTGCTGCATATGGGTTTGTGGTGGATGGCACACGAATTCTTGTATTTGGTGGTATGGTTGAATATGGCAAATACAGGTTTGTATCGATTACTATTTAACTTACTTTAGAAGCAAATGCAGTACTTAATGTGTTTTATATGGTGCAGGAAGAACTGAAGAGTTAAACTTTGAAGAAGTTGTAGCTTCTGGGCTTAATGTAAATTTATACTTGATCAAGAAGGAAATTAGAAAGTACAGTTGGATATAAATATATCATTGCTTTTTGATTTGACTTGTTCTTCTAGCTTCCTGGACTATTGATAAAACTATGACAGACAATACAAATCTCAAGTAAGGTAGTTTGATAGAGCATTTGCATACTGTATTAGAAACTGAGTGTTATGAAAGGGTATTGTAATTTAATGATGCACAGCACTAATTTCTCTGGGCATGTGAAGTAAGGATGCTCAAAAGTCTCCAGCTGCTTTTATTACAAAACCATTGAAAACAAGGATAAATTGGGAGTTTTATATAAGTAACTTACCAACAAATTACATAGCTATAGTTTCTGCTTGATGTGGCAGCTCAAAATTCGAAATTCGTGATAGTGCTCTTTTGTTTTGGGTGTAGGTATGCTGCCCTGCCCACTATCGGGGGAGAATAGGTACGACGTAGCTAAAGAGCTCAATATATTTGTGCTGGTTAATGACTGAACACCAGTTATTAGCAGCTCTTGATTCTTTTTCGCCTGATGGTCGGAGTGAAGTACTCTTTGCTTTTGGTAGTGCAGCTATTTAGCTTAGGCAGAATTTGGATTTATATCTTCGATTGTGACTTGTTTTGACCATAATGTCTGACTAGTTTATCCAGCATTAGGTCTTGCAGCAAAGGCTGCAAAACTGGACTCACTTCTGCAAAATATGACTCATACCATTTGTAGTACTTGTAGGGGACAAATTTGTTCTCCAGATCTGAATTGGGACGAATGTAAGGACTGGGATAGGGGGAAATGGAAGACTTTACAAACACACTTGGACAAATTGCAGCGTGACCGAATTAGAAAAGCTACATTTAGGGCTGAAGCTAAGGCTTCCGCTAGTACAGGTCATTCTCCAGGGGTTGTTATTGACACCTGCAATAGCTTTCTCTCCCATTTCCAGTCCTCCAGCTTTTCCTGTCACTCCATTACCTAGCTCTCATTTTGCTGAACCCAATGCCACTGCCAGCTTAGAAGTACGGGTAGATAAAAAATTGTTTACTTTTTAATACTGTTTTCCCAGATGGGGAATTCTGTTAAGGTCCTGATGGACAAGTTTAATAGTGTAGTGTCGAGTGAAGTATCAGTGGAGGTGGCGACTGTTCGTCCCACCGATGCTGCTAGACCAAGGTCCCTGCTAAACTCCCCTTGCTCACATGGGAGGAAGCAAACTGGCAGTCCAAGGGAGGTCGGTGGGGTTTGCCCACGAGCAGTCGTCGCCTCATCCGAGCCTGTTGTTCGATCCCAGGCTGCGGAAGAATGCCATTGGAAAGATGTCCTAATGGATGTGCATGCCCTATCCTCAAGTGAATCAGATTCTCCCGCATCAAAGAAGTGCGCGGGGACGTTTCACGAAAGTATCGAGGCCATTGAAAAGGCCGGGTGCTTCCTTGGATTCAGATTCGCCCATGCCTCGAAAGTGAGCGGTAGAAAGATAACGTAGCCCTCTCCCTTCTTGTAGTTTTTGGGAGTTGCTAACGAGAAATTCTCGCTCCCATTCAGGTGCGAAAGTGCGTTCTAACCCCAAAAGAGTGTGTGCCAGTCTGTCTTTGCAGTGCCAAGTGTCCGAGCGGTGCCCAGTGTCCGAGCACACACTGTATAAGCGTACTTCAGCTGAGCGGCCATCGCATTGAGCGTGCAGTTTCTGCCTTCCCAGTCGGTGAGTGCCCAGATTCCAAGTTAGAAGAACCAGTGTATAACAGCTCAGAGTTTCAGCATCAGTTCGCCGAGCGCCATCTTTGGGGTGCCAAGTGTCCGCAAGTACCCCAACTGCTTCAAAGGAGTCGCAGGAGTCAGTGTCTGCTTTGACAGCGCCCAACGCCCATGCGTCCAGCCTCTGGGGGCGCCTTTCTCGAAGCTTTCCCTAGTGTTGATTCTTCAAGAGAATTTCTGTCTGTGATCCAAGATCCCTCGTTGGCACCGCTTCAGCTCTGGCTTGATAAAGTGTTGAACCTTCTTCAAAAGCCAACTCCCATAGTGCAGGAGACCGTGGAACCCCTAGGATCACCTGCTTTGTCTGTTGAGGAACCTGTGGAAGAGGAAAAGCCCACTTCCTGTTACTCGGCACTACTCAGGTTTTTTCCTAGTCTGCTACCTGTCATTCTTCTCTCCAGCTGTCCCTTCATCACCGGGTTCGGCCTACTTGATGCGACAACCACCAGGTACAGATAGACTTCCATGTATGGTATTATCGTCTTCGTCAAAGAATGCTTTCGCTTGAATGAATGCCTGGTTAGCAGAGAAGAGAGAAGTCCGAAAGGCAGTGTTCTGTTCTTCCCCCTCTCATTTGATAAGGCATAAGTATCTGTCTTATGCAACTGGAGAAGCTCTGTCCTTGGGAGTCTCTGCCTCCTCTCAAGGGACTTCTCCAGTAACCTAGATGCTTCTCGTCGTTCTGCTTCCTCGTCGGCCAGAATTCTCTTCACAGCCTCAGAGTTGGATTATTTACTGAAAGACATCTTTAAAGTCTTCGAGGTCTTCAGTTTTTTGTATTGGACGGTGGGGGCTCTAGCCAAGAAAATTGAAGACTGTACGTCCCTTCAAGAAAACTTCGCATCGGATTGTCTGGGAGTGCTGGGGTGCTCTGACAGAGCCGTAAGAGATGGAGCTTAGAATTAGCAACCATTTTCATGACAGGAGTCCTCAAGAAACGAGGCTTATGGTGCTTGTTTGCAGCAAAGGGAGTCATCCCATCACAATGGTCTTTGCTTCTGTTTGCCCCCCTGGACAATAATAGTCTGTTTCCGCAGGACATCCTGGAGTGGGTTTCAGTAGGGCTACGGAAGAATTCAACTCAGGACCACCTCACTCAATCCACCAGAAGGACTAAGTTCCCCTCACGAGCCACTACTTCCAACACTTCTACCTGAATGTCGTCACCCTTGCAGCAACAGCCCTTTCGACGTGCCAGAGGCCGTTTCCAGTCCCGATCTAGAGCCAACCTCCAAACTTCCAGACCAGCCAAGAAGCCCATTAACAAGCCAGCACCTCGAAAATGAGTCTTATGCCCTCCATATTCCAGTGGGAGCAAGACTTTCCCATTTCTGGACAGAATGGAACAAGAAAAATGTGGAGCCGTGGGTGCTGAAAGTATTGAAAGAAGGCTATGCTATCCCTTTCAGGGAGAAACCTCCCTTAGTAACCTCTTCCATCAGCTTGACAGCCTACTTGGTAGACTCACAGAGGTTTGCTGCCCTATTTCAGGAAGTATCAGCCCTTCTAGAAAAGAAAGCTGTGGAATTAGTCGAGGATGTGAACACGGGGGGTTTTACAACCACCTCTTCGTGGTTCCCAAGTCATCGGGAGGATGGAGACCTGTCCTGGACGTCGGTGCCCTGAACCTCTTTGTTCAAACAACGAAGTTCAAAATGGAGACAAGTCAGTCAGTATTGTCGGCCATCCATCAGGGAGACTGATGGTTACGATTGACATGGAAGATGCTTACTTCCACGTTCCAGTTCACCCGGACTTCAGAAGGTACCTGAGATTCGTGTTCCAGGACAGAGTCTTCCAGTTTCAGGTCTTTGCTTCAGACTCTCCATGGCCCCTCAAGTTTTTACCCGGGTACTCGCTCCCCTGGTGAAATGGCTACATCTTATGGGGATAAACATCTCTCTGTACCTGGACAACTGGCTCCTACGCTCCCCCTTGAGATCGCAGTGCACAGAGGACCTACAGAAAACTCTTAGTCTCTCTCAAGAATTAGGCCTTCTAATAAACTTCAAGAAGTCAAAGCTAGTCCCGACTTAGTCTGCTTTATATTTAGGGATAGTGATAGACTCTCTGAGTTTTCGGGCTTTTCCATCCCAACAAAGGATCCTAAATTGTCGCAGAAAAGTCCATGACTTTGTAACTCGCCTCTCTTGCTCAGCCAGCGAGTGGATGGGTCTCCTGGGAACCCTTTCTTTCATAGAGAAGTTGGTCCCATTAGGCAGACTACATACAAGAGTACTGCAATTTTACCTAAAGGCAAATTGGAAAAGGAAGTTGTTCCTGGACTCGTTCGTTTTCAACATCACTCTCCAGATAAAAGAGGACCTTCAGTAGTGGTTAACGGAGAATAGATTTGCGACAGGAAGGTCTCTGGCTCCAGCGAACCCCAACCTAACGTTATACTCAGATGCTTCGGATCTGGGTTGGGGAGCTATTCTCAACGATTTGGAGGTTTCAGAAATATGGTTGCCTGCAGAAAGAAACCTCCACATCACCGTAAAGAAATTAAAAGCGATTCATCTAGCACTGCAACTTTGCAACACAAACCTTCAACAAGACAGTGGCGGTCCATTCGGACAGCATGACCGCCCTGGCTTATATTAAGAATCGAGGAGGGACTCATTCTTGTACACTCTACGAAGCGACAAAAGATATTCTTCTATGGGCAAGGAGCAACAAGACCCAATTAGTGACCCGCTTCATTCAGGGCAGGATGAATGTCCTTGTGAACGAATTGAGTCGTGGCAAACAGGTCTTACCAGCGGAATGGACACTCAATCCACAGGTGTGCTTTGACCTGTGGAAGCTGTGGGGAAAGCTGTTGATAGACCTGTTTGCGACGTCAAGGAACCATCATCTTCCTCTGTATTGTTTGCAGTCTCCAGATCCACAAGCATGGGCAACAGATGCAATGCTGCAATACTGGCCGAACCTCAACCTCTATGCCTTCCCTCCCTTCAGCATGGTGAGGGAAGTATTAAAGAAGTTCAACGCACACAACGTGTCAGTAACCTTAGTAGCTCCCATTTGGCCACACAAAGAGTGGTTCCCCGATCTGCTGAGCCTTTTGACGAACTTCCCAAGGCTGCTTCCTCAGAAGAGAAATCTTCTCAAACAGCCGCACTTCCTCCGATTCCATCAAAGCTTATCCACTCTAGCTCTGACAGGCTTCAGACTGTCAGGGAGCTTGTCAGAATGAAAGGATTTTCAAGAAAGGCCGTAGAAGCTATTGCTAAGTGCAGGCGACATTCTTCTTCTGCAGTCTACCAGGCCAAGTGGACAGTTTTTTGGAAGTGATGCTGGGAGTGAAATATCTCCTCTTCTCAAACGTCTGTAGCCCAAATCGCAGATTTTCTTTTACATCTGAGAACATCGAAAGGACTCACAACATCTACCATCAAGGGTTACAGAGCGATGTTGAGTTCAGTTTGTAAACATAGAGGAATAGACCTGTCTTCAAACCAAGACATCTTCAACTTAAACATCTGAATACTAGTAAGCAGGCAAAACCCTTGGGAGTAGCTTGGAACTTGGACATGGTCCTCAAATGGCTGTCAGGACCGCCATTTGAACCTTTGGATTCATCGTCCCTTCGGAATCAGACGAAGAAGACCTTATTCTTGATGGCACTGGCCACAGCCAAGAGAGCCAGCGAGGTTCATGCCATCGATAAAAGGATAGGTTTCTCACAAGGCAATGCTGTTTACTCACTAATTTTGGATTTTTTGGCCAAGAATGGTGATCTGGCTAACCCTTGGCCTCACTCCCTTTCAATCAAAAGCGTCAGAAGTACTAGGCCCACCCGATCAAGAGAAAGTCCTCTGCCCAGTAAGAGCTTTGAGAATATACCTTGAAAGAACCAAAAACTTTAGAAGTTTGGCCCCTAATCTTTGGTGCTCTATTAAAAACCCCAACCATCCTTCGTCCAAGAATGCATTATCATTCTTTTTAAGAAACGTCATTTTGGAAGAACACTCTGGAGTTCAAGATGATTTACTGCCCTTGGGTAAAGTAAAGGCTTATGAAATAAGAGCCTTGGTGACGTCTTTGGCTTTCAGACGTAACTTGTGTCTCTCTTCAATTTTGCAAGCAACATTTTGGAGGTGCAAGTCAGTGTTTGCCATGTTTTACTTATGGGATATTGGAACAGTGTACGAAAAATGCAGTACTTTAGGTCCATTCTTCGCAACTGGCATGGTATTTGGGGATGAAGGATAGAAGGAACGCCTTCTTTTTCCTCTATCGACTCTCCTTGAATAAGGATAGTTGCACCTCTTGGGAAGTCTGGTGAGCACTGAGTCGTGAGCGTCACCCATCAGTGTTTTATGGGTTTGGTTAATATTTTATGGTGGTGTAGGTTAATTTTATCTGGTCTTTGTTGTTCTATTGTACTGTGCCCAGGGCAAGGGCATATCCATATATTGATTATATGTGGCCATGTTTGGATTCTAAGCTTTGGCAACCTGCAATTTACCTACTATGTTGGAAAGCACCCACTCAAGTAGAGGCGATCCTTGGCTCTACCGCCACGCCGCTACAGGGCGAGAGGAGCAACGACCAGAGGCACGACCTGTCTGCCGTTGCTCCCTCACCAGGTAAGGTTACAACAAGCATTTCAAGATGCCAGCTAATTTGCTATTCCAAATTATCCTCCATATTGAGTAGTTTTTTGGGTAGCATATGTCCATTCATCCCACCTCCACCCAGTGTGGGATTCAGCTGTGTAATTATTTGATAAGTTACTTATATAAAAATTACATTTTTATAATAAAGTTTTATACTTACAAAATAATTACATGATCAGAGCCCGCCCTCCTCCCCTCTCATGGACATTGAGCATAAACGAATTGAGCTCTTTAGCTACGTTGTACCTATTCTTTCCCAATAGTGGGCGGGGCAGCATACCTACACCCAAAACAAAAGAGCGCTACCGCAAATCTCGAATTTTGAGTTGCCACGTGAAGTAGAAACTATTGCTATGTAATTATTTGGTAAGTATATATAAAACTTTATTTTATCATAAAAATGTCATTTTTCAGATCTGATAAATTTCTTTAAATATGAACTACTGTATTAGTTTATGAAAAAAGTGTTTACTGATATTTTCAGCAATGAGCTGTATGAACTGCAGGCTTCCAGGTGGGAATGGAAGAGAGTTAAGCCTCGACCTCCTCGCAATGGTCCCCCACCATGTCCAAGGTTGGGCCATTCATTCACCATCATTGGCAATAAAGTTTATCTTTTTGGTGGTCTAGCAAATGACAGTGAAGACCCAAAAAATAATATTCCAAAGTAAGTAAGGCTTGACACCATGTATCATAAAGTTATAGTTTTGTAATAAATTCTTCTATTCTTATAATGGTAGAGCATGGTTTAGGTGATTGTATGACTTATCAGAATTTTTAAGTACAGTATTTGATAGGGAAGGTGTGTTGGAGAAATGGGGGGAGACCCAAGGGTAGGTGGATGGACTGCATCAAGGAAGGTTTAAGGGGAAAAGTTTTAGCAGAAGTGGAGGTGTATGTTGAAGAGATATTGCATATTATTACACTATTGTTATTATTAAGTACTGTAGTTTAACCAGACTACTGAGCTGATTCATTTAGCTCTCACAGGGCTGGCCTGAAGGATTTGCCTTGACTAAAAGTAGTTTAGATTTTATAAATTAAATTATAGCTTTTTAAAAAAATTTTTAAATGGATGATTGAAAATGGAGAGCCTGATGAAATTCCTTTAATTGAGTTGTTTCCAAAACTTGACATTCTTTATCAATTATATTTTGGACATTCACGTAAAAAATATTTTAACTGTTAGTGTTACTCTGTATTTTTTACATAAAGGGATTGGATCATCTGGGTTGTTCGTCAGATATCCATGAATCAAATGAATGACCAAATCTAGTTGGATCAGAATTACTTGAATTTGTTATTGTCAGGTTAATTATTCCATATACTCTGCCATATACTTAGTGTAATGGATTTCAGAAATATTATTTAATCACTGATAGGAACATCTACATGTGATCTTGTCATAGTAGTTGCAAGATAACACTCAGATTTATTGTTGTTAGTTGCTTTGATCAACCATGTTTTATTTTTTGTTTGTCTAAAAGTCATTTCATTTGCTGAATGTCTGTTGGTTTTCACATTGTAGTATAGAACCTTGATCAGTTCACATTTCCAATACTGAATTTAGCTTTTCTAATTGTTTTTGTTATATCAGAAGCTTTTAATGATAATACAGTTTCTTTTATTTTTATTTGAAATACAATTTATTTTATTTTTTATTTGACTGGAAGAATCCAAAGGGAGAATCAAGGTCATGCCAGAGGTAGGAGGTATACCATAAAAATAAAATTCATTTAGGATAGGTCCCCACTGTCCAGGGGAGCCCTACATGGGGAGGGCAACATTGCTCCTTTTAAAAAGGCAGCAGTCCTAGAGAACCCATCTAAATATAAACTTTACCCTCAGTGCCAAGGGTCATCAATCACTCTAGACTGAATTCAGTGCCAGGTTTGAAAGTAAAGTTTCCCCTTGCTTTGTCATGTCAGGTACTTCAGTTTTATAGGTGGAGAGGCGTGATGTCGGACCCCACCCTCCATCAAAGTTTCAAGAGATGAATTTTCTATAATCCTAATGGTTTTTTATTCTTTGTCATGAAGTTGTTTTGAAATAAGAAAAAAAATGAAATTGTTAATAAGAGAAAAAAAAAAGACTAGCAGTTAAGGTGCAAGGCTTCCTGGGCCTTGATGGTTAATGTCATCAAAGCACTGGAACATTGCTTCTTAGCTGCCATCCCCTTAAGCCTGTAGGCAGTGGGTCAAGGTTCTAAGGGGGATGAGATTACAAAAATTGGTCGGAAACATCAATCTTGCATAAAACTGGGAAAAGGTGAAGAGAGGCAGAGGTGGTTAGAAATGTTGTATGCATATAACAGTGAATAAATGGGTCAATCTAGAATACTTATAGTATATATGCCACTTTATCAATTCATCAGGATTAAATGGTTTTTATTGTCCCTCATCTAAAGCAATACATCTCACAACAAGGCTTTTGGTATACATGCGTAAGCAAGATATGTGGAGACTGGTTGTTTTCCTGGGCAATGCAATCCCCCCCCCTTTAGTTAGTAGCACCTTATATTGGTTGGATAAATCAGAATAGCTAAAGTATGACCACTGTAGCTTCATTTGGGGCAGATATAAAATCCTCTTCTGCTTAACGCATCCACAACTGTATCTTTTTGTATGAGGCGTGGTTCCTTCAACTTTGAATACATAGTCTTCTACAAGGCAGTGGAGTGCACTTGAGCAAGGGTGGCTTATAGGTTGTATATGGTGCCCAAGGTTTATTTGCAGGTGGTTGCAATATGAGGTAACATCATTCTAAGCTAGGCTGACCACTGTAAGCATAGCTAGGCATCAGATCCATTTCCTGCCCTACTTAAAACTCTATGCGCAGTTGAGTGCTTTCTCTGTGAATAACTGCAGTAGGAGGTTTAACAAAAATCCTTATTTCTTATATAGCTTTTTCTTGGCAAGTTTCATTAGTATCTAGGCTTAGCTGTCTTCTGTAAGTTAAAGCTGGGCTTCAACATCCATTCCTGCTGAACCAAGCACTCTGCTTGCAATAGCCCTTTCTTGCTGTTAATAACTTCAGCAGCAATCCAGAAAGAGATTTTTATCAGAAGGAATATTGAGACAACCCATAACCGGCCTGGGTTGTGATGGTAACTTATAATATGGATTAATGAGTAATCATCTCGATTCCATGAATTTTAAAATTGTTTTAACAGTAGGAGTAGTTGAAAAAGGTTAAATATTTTTCAGTTGTGAAGTAGCATAAACATTTAAGTTTAAAACCCATGTGAAAACATTACAGTACTTAGTATAGATTCAGTCACAAGATTTAAAATCCAGGTGGTTGAAGTCTTTGTATGCTGTCTCAAGGCACTTTAAGTCTTCAGTACTTGCTTATCATTAAATAATTTCATGGCTTTAGAATTCCAAATTAATAGGGAAATTATTGCATTAACAAAAATTTAAGTATTTGTACCCTGACATTTTGTGTGGCTTCTTGCTTCAAAATTGTAATAGTAATTACTCTTAATGCATTTGTCCATTCTTTAAGTGTTGTAATACTAAAAATGAACTCTTCAATACCCAACTCAGGTACCTGAATGACCTATACACTTTGGAGCTGCGGCCCAATTCCAGTGTCATGTCTTGGGACATCCCTGACACTTATGGTGTTCCTCCTCCACCGAGAGAATCGCACACAGGGGTTGCATATATGAGTAAAGAGAAGCCTAAACTTGTTATATATGGAGGAATGAGTGGTACCAGATTGGGAGATCTTTGGATACTTGATATCAGTAAGTAAATTAATTTTGTTCTTGTTGTTCTTGCTGAACAATAAGGGCACTGGCATTGTTTTGTTTCTGGTGACAATTAAGTTGGTGTCAATTAAAATATAGTAAGTCTGAAAAAAACTACAAGGGCATATAGTTAATGTTTCTAATGTTCTTAGAAGTGTCTATTTTTTTTTAGAGATATGTAAATATTTCTCTCTATAGTTTTGACAATAACTAACATTAGAAAAAAAATTGCCCATGGTAGTGTGTAATGTGTTCCAAAATTATACTAGAACACTTTTACCTAAACAAGCCAATAATTAACTGAGTAGGCTGTTCAATTACAGTACTTTGTAAAAGTCAACCAACCCTATAAGAGCAAAGATTTTCAGCTCAGTGGTCTGGTGAAAGAATTTTTCATTAATAAATCCTGCACTGTACTGAATGTAAAAAATGGTGGCACCAAAATAATAGGATTACAAATTATACAAGGCATTAATTTTTTATGCCTGAAGTTTATTAGAAGATAAAATTAGGAATAGAGGAAAGTGAAAAGCCATGTTGTAGATGGTCGGGTCTTAGAATAGGTTAAACATTTCTGGTATTTTTGGGACACACTAGACTATGAAGCAGGGATTGAGAAGAAGGTACCACAAGAAAATTGTAGCTGTAGCTAAGATGAAATGGAAAGTGATACCTATAGTACTGTTAAATTAAAATATCCTTGTTAGTATAGAGAGTAAAGACTAACAATGTGTACATGAGGCATTTACTGCTCTATGCAGTGGAAAATGGGTGCTTAGAGAGGAACTGGAAATTTTAAAAGTTGCCAAAATAATTTTTAAATCTGTGGCTGAAATGCTGTGGGAAGATCATGTTACAAATGAGCGACCCTCCCCCCCAAAAAAGATAATTTTGTTGAGATGGTTTGGGTGTGTGATGGGAATGGATGAGGACCAGTTATTCAGGAAAAACAGTGTACAGTACTTTGTAGGAAAATAGCTGGGTGAATATCTTTAGGAAATCAGGGAGATGGGGATTAGGTGATGACCTAGATACGGCAGAAAGGACTCTTTAACAGAGGAAAGAGGCAAGAGCTTGTTTGACCTTTAATCGCTAAAAGGAAAAGCTGATATAAAATTGGCAATGGTGATGATGGTAACTATATTACCTGTTGTAAAATAAGAGTAAACTTAGCCTTAATTCATGAACCTTTTCAATTTTTTTTTTTTTTTTTTTCTTCATATTAAAAGATGAAAAGACCAGAATAGTTCTTTGCACACTGATTTAGATAAGCTGTGGTGGTAAAATAATGATTCATAGGTTCTGTACTGTATGGTGCAAGTAATGTAACTTTATTTGTAAATAATGAAGTATAATTTTACTTATAGAACTTACCTGGTAGTTACATATAGCTGTCGTCTCTGACGTCGCGGCAGAATTTTAAATTTCGCGCTAGCGCTATAAACACCTAGGTGATCCCTCTACCAGCGCCCTCTATAGGTAACAAGGAACTATCCCAACAATGTTCTAGAACCCATTAAGTTTTCTGCCGAGACCAGCAACACGGTCTCGTTTTGTAGTTGAATTTTTGTCTGCAATTTATACTTAAGTATTTCTTTGTGGTTTTCTGCTAGCTAGCGCTTTGCAATTTGTGGTCGGAATTAATTCTTTGTACAATATGTCTGATTCTGGTTCTCAGTATAGATATTGTGCTTTAGGCTGTAGGACTCGATTGCCTAAAGCGACTATCGACCCCATTCAGTTTGCTCTTCATGTAGGGGTAAATTTTGTAATTCAGAGAATACATGTGAGGAATGTATGCATCTAACAATGGATGAATGGTCAGCCTTAGAGAAATATCTATGGAAGTTAGAAAAGGACAGAGTTAGGAAAGCTTCGCAGAGGTCATCATCTGCTAAGTCTGTAGGGCAGGTAATTCAATCTGTTAACCCCTCTCCTATTAACTCTCCTTTGTCCGATCCTGTTGATCCCAATCCTATCACTGTGTCAGAGTTAAAAGTCCAGATGGACACTAAATTTTCAGCAGTGCTTTCGGCCATCCAGACGATGGGCCAAGCCATTGAAAAGTTGGCTCCTCGAAGTGAAGTGTTAGTGGAGGAGGTGTCTGTTAGCCCACTCGTTCTCCCAGGTCTAGACCTCTGTCGGACTCCCCTGGTTCAGGAGAGGGCATGTCGAAAACTGAAAGGAGGCGAGTGGGGCTTGCTCCCGAACAGTCACCCCCTCAAGTATTCCTGTTGTGCAATCCCAGGATGCTTCCACGCACGCCATAGAAAAGGCGCTGCTGGGGATGTGTCTTCTAGTGGTGATGATTCTTTGACTCCTCCTCAAGTGGGCGCTTCAAGCATTCTTCTCGCCCTCTCAAGAGGTCTCGCGCCGTCTCTCCTGCAGCGATTCCTAAGAAAAGATCGTTGACGGATCCGCAGCGGGCTGTAGCTTCTGGGAGGATCCTGAAGCTTTTCCTCCTCCTCTTCAGTGGATCAACCCCCTCGTCAGGAAGGAACCTCGCGTACTATTGCTAGTAATAAGCGTGTTTTCGTACCAGGAGCGTCTACATCTCGTCCAGCTTCATCGCAGATAGTGCCTCCTCCTACTACCGGTCAAGTTACGGACAAATTGACGGCTCTTATTCAGTTCTTTTGTGGCGCTCGTGCTGCTTTGGGAGCACCTGTTGTGGAGGCACTTCCTTTGAATGCGCCACAAGTCTTGGCGCAAGAGCCTCCCACTTCGCATGCACCAGTGAAGAGCTCAACCAGGCGCTTCAGCATTCTTCTCTGGCTCTGGATACGCCACGTTCTGTTGGCGAAGCGCCACTTCAGCTTGGCGCGGCGCCACACCTGACGGATTCGGCGCCACATTGGCATGGTCGCAAGACTTAAGATTCCGTGCGACCTACGTTTCGTCAGGAAACTGTTCCTGTACACCAATTGTCTCCTGTGTCTTCTGTAGAAGAGGAAAATGAAGATGATGTAGAAATAGAAGAGGACTTTCCAGGAATCAAGGAGAAATCTTCGGGTTATAAGGAGTTACTCAAGTTTTTCGTGGAGAACTTTGGGGACTCTTTTAAGCCTTCGACTCCGGCATCTCCCAGATCGCAGTTTAAGAGGGATAACGCCTCGGATCCAGCTCCTTTTACACGCCTAGTTTTGGCGATTTCGGCCAAGAAGGCTATCAAGAAGAGTAATTCCTGGCTCTCAGACAAGAGAGAGCAAGGCAAGAGTATGTTTTGTCTTCCACCCTCCAGATTGGCTCATCGCAGCCGCATGTGGTACGAGACTGGAGAACGTTTTTCTTTGGGTGTGTCTGCCTCCGCTCAAGGGGACTTCTCCAGTCTAGTGGATTCAAGTCGTCACACAGCTCTTCAATCAGCGAAGATCTTTTTCACGC
This sequence comes from Macrobrachium rosenbergii, assembly GCF_040412425.1. Classification (NCBI taxonomy): domain Eukaryota; kingdom Metazoa; phylum Arthropoda; class Malacostraca; order Decapoda; family Palaemonidae; genus Macrobrachium; species Macrobrachium rosenbergii. Next base: position 66,018,676 of record NC_089745.1, read on the forward strand.
AGTCGGAGTTGGATCATCTTCTCAAGAGTATTTTCGCTGTTGTGGAGGTCATCAGTTTCCTTGATTGGTCAGTGGCGGCTCTGGCTAGGAAAGTCAAAGAATTGGACTTTCGGATGCGCAGTTGACTTTCACTTGGTGTCGACTCCATAGACAAGGGAGTATGCGATTGTGCCTTGGAGCTAACCGGTTTTTGCAACCGAGTTCTGAAGAAAACGACAACTCTGGTGCTCTTTTTTGGCGAAGGGTGTTTCCCGCAGCCAGAGGTCTGCTCTCCTCTTTGCCCCTTTGTCGAAGGACCACCTGTTCCCGAAGGAATTAGTTCGAGAGACTGCTGAAGCTCTCACAAAAAAGCAACACAGGACCTGTTGGCTCAGTCAGCAAAGAAACCGAGAAGACTACTCCTGTAACTACTTCCGCCAAAACTTGGTGTTTTGGACACTTCCAAGACGTTCAGGGCAAGTCTGCTTCTCGGCCCTTTTCCAAGTTTAGTGGGAAAGGAAAATCTTCTACTCGACCTTCCAATTTTCAACAAAAGAAATGAGTGTGCTGTCCTCCACATAGCAGTAGGTGCCAGACTCTGAAGTCGTTCTCGGAGGCCTGGCAAAGGTCACTCAAGATCCTTGGACCTTACAGGTGATCCGGGAAGGGTACTCCATCCCATTCAACAAAAGCCCCCTCTGTTGGACGCTCCAGTCGCTTTTCAAGCGTGCTCAACGACTCTCAGAAGTTTTGCGCCCTTGAGAAGAAGTAGAAGCACTACTAAGGAAACAAGCCATCGAATTAGTGCCGACCCCATGCTCTCCGGGGTTTTACAACCGCCTCTTTTTAGTTTCGGCGTCAGGAGGTTGGAGGCCAGTTCTAGACGTGAGCGCTTTGAACGTTTTTGTAAAAAGACGAAATTTTCGATGGAGACGACAGAGTCGGTGTTGGCATCTCTTCAACCTGGCGACTGGATGGTCTCGATAGACCTCCAGGATGCGTGCTTCCACGTTCAATCCATCAGGAATCAAGGAAGTTCCTGAGGTTTGTTTTCAAGGCAAAGTTTTCCAGTTCAGAGCTCTTTGTTTGGACTGTCAACTGCACCTCAAGTGTTTACAAGAGTTCTGTCAACGGTGGAGAAAAATCTTCACTTGCAAGGAATAAGGATGTCAATGTATCTGGACGACTGGCTTCTGAAAGCACACTCCAAAGCCAAATGTGTGGAGAACCTAATAAAGACATTATCTCTGGCAAAGGAACTAGGTCTACTAGTCAATGTTCCGAAATCGTCCCTCTCACCATCACAACAGATGGTTTATTTGGGAGTGAGGATGGACTCTCTGACTTTTCGGGCTTCTCCATCAATACGGAGAGTAGAGTCTTGTCTAAGCATGATAGACGACTTTCTACATTGCGAGGTTTGCTCAGCCAACCAGTGGATGAGCTTGCTGGGGACCTTAGCCTCGATGGAGAAGTTCGTAAAACTGGGGAGACTCAAGATGAGGCCTCTGCAGTTTTATCTACAAAGCCAATGGCCACATAAAACCCATCCAGATTCCTTTCTTTTCAAGATCTCAGATCGGATCAAGAAGGAGCTGTTCTGGTGGAATTCAAGAGAAAGACTAGAGGAGGAATTTCTCTTTTATCAAGAACCCAGACCTCACACTCTTGTCAGACGCTGGATCAGGGGTGGGGAGCGACTTTAGACAACAAGGAATGTTCGGGCCTGTGGCAAGAAGAACAGAAAGAACTGCACATAAATGTGAAAGAACTGAAAGCGGTACATCTAGCCTGATGCAATTTCAACAAGAGGTAAAGGCAAGGTAATTCTAGTTCAGTCGGACAACACGACAGCTCTTGCTTATATCAAAAGGCAGGGGGCACTCATTCCTTCTCCCTGTATCAGACGACCAAGGAACTTTTAGAATGGTCGGAAGAGAACGAGGTCACGTTATTGACCAGGTTCATAAAAAGGCGAGAGGAATGTAACAGCGGATCTCTTAAGCAGGAAGAATCAAGTCTTGCCCACAGAATGGACCTTACATCCGCAGGTTTGCAAACAGTTGTGGAATCTGTGGGGTTGTCCGCTAGTAGACCTGTTTGCAACAGACAGAACAAAACACCTCCCTGTATATTGCTCCCCAGATCCGGACGACAAGGCACTTTGGGTGGATGCAATGACAATGAGTTGGGATTGCCTGGAACTTTACGCTTTTCCACCTTTCAAAATTATCAGGAAGGTCTTGGAAAAGTTCAGGAACCACAAGAACACCAAGATGACACTAATCGTTCCTTTCTGGCCATCGAGGAGTGGTTCCCAGATCTTCTCCTCCTCCTGAGATTTTCCGAGGATCCTCCCGTCAATGAAAGATCTACTCAGACAGCCCCACTTCCTGAGGTTCCATCAGAACTTGTCCGCTCTCACGGCTTGTCGCCTGCAGACTGTCGGCGACTCCTCAGGAAGAGAGGTTTTTCAAAGGAGGTTGCAAAGCGCTATTGCGCGACCCAGAAGAAAGTCTTCGGACGCAGTATACCAGGCAAGATGGAATCAGTTTAGAGACTGGTGCAATAGACATGGAGTTTCGTCTTCTAAAACCTCTCTAAATCAAATAGCGAAGTTCTTGCTATCCCTTTATAAGGAAAAAGGATTGTCTTTGAGCACAATTAAGGGTATCGATCAATGCTTGCGTCGGTATTTAAGCACAGAGGTCTAGACATCTCGAACAATCAGGATCTAACGGATTTACTTAAGTCTTTTAATACCTCGAAGACGAAAGTTCCTAAACAAATAGCATGGAATTTGGACATCGTTCTTAAATGGATTTGTTCAGATCAATTGAACCTTTGGCAAATGTCTCGTTGAGAAATTTGACTAAGAAAACTATTTTCTAGTAGCACTCGCAACAGCCAGGAGGGTGAGTGAGGTTCATGCCTTGGACAAAACTATTGGTTTCTCTCAAGGAAAAGCTGTATGTTCTTCTTCTCTTAAGTTCTTAGCGAAGAACGAAGATGCGTCCAGACCATGGCCAAGGTCTTTCAGCATTAAGAGCCTTTCAGATCTTGTGGGAGAAGGAGAACAAGAGAGATTGTTGTGCCCGGTGAGAGCCTTAAAGTTCTATATTCACCGAACAAAAGGTATCAGGGGCTCTTGGAGAACTTGTGGTGTTCTGTGAGAAACCCGTCAAGACCACTTTCTAAGAATGCTCTTGCTTTCTTCTTAAGAGAAGTTATTTCAAGAAGCCCATGTGAATTGTCAGGACTCAGACATGGGAACTCTGAAAGTGAGAGCACATGAGATAAGAGCTGTAGCTACTTCTTTAGCTTTCAGGCACAATCTCTCAGTTCAAAAGATTGTGAATTCTACATTTTGGCGATGTAAGTCGGTCTTACATCGCATTACTTGTCAGAATTGAAGACAGATTTTGACAATGGCAGTACCTTAGGGCCTTTAGTAGTTACTGACACGGTGGTGGGTGAGGAGAAAGAGGGCAACCCTATGCGACTAACATTTTCTCCTTGAAGTTGGAAATTGAGTTTGGTTGCATCGTCTGTAGGTACTATGTTTGTTGGTTTAGGAGTACCTACAGTCTTTTTAATTTTGTGGTTGAAAGTTTTAATTTTTAATATTATGGTGATAGAGGTGATCCCTTATTGTTAATTTGGTACTGCGCCCAGAGCAAGGGCATACTAAGTCTTGTCCATCACGGCGTTGTCCTCTCGGCAAGTACTAACAGATTGTATCTGACACCCGGATCCTTTATATCCTGTCTATACAATCGAGGGATAAACAGACTACAGAGGCAGTAACCGCTGAGTCAGCAATCCTTCAAGGTAAGGAACTAAAATTCATGTTTTGATTTCTAACAATATATGTGGCTGACATGGTCCCACCTCCTCTAAAGGTGCCAATCAGCTATATGTAACTACCAGGTAAGTTCTATAAGTAAAAATGATATTTTTATGATAAAATAAGGTTTTACTTATACTTACCTGGTAGTTACATGATCCCTCCCGCCCACCCCTCTCATGTCAAGTGGGCTTAAAACTTAATGGGTTCTAGAACATTGTTGGGATAGTTCCTTGTTACCTATAGAGGGCGCTGGTAGAGGATCACCTAGGTGTTTATATAGCTAGCGTGAAATTTAAAATTCTGCCCTGCGACGTCAGAGACGACAGCTATATGTAACTACCAGGTAAGTATAAGTAAAACCTTATTTTATCATAAAAATATCATATTAGTAATGTTGGAGACTAAAGATAACCAGAAAATAAGCTCTGCATGAGTGAAATATTTAAAAAAAAAAAAAGACTTTTTCCAATCACAATGAAACCTTTCAACTGGGTGAAGCAGGTTAATCTGGTCATTATTGTTGATTCATTTACAAATACAGAAAGCTCCTTGCTTATTAAATTTCACACACAACATAGCATTCTCCAGCATTAATATCTTTTTTTTTTTCATTGTCAGGTTTATTAGAATGCAGAAAGCTTTTGTGCTTGTTGCTTACTTGTGGTAATAATACAACTGTAACATTATCAAGAATTAATTGGACCTGTTTCTCTTTTCAGATACAATGACGTGGGAGCGACCTACAGTCAGTGGTGCACATCCCCTTCCACGATCTTTACACTCTGCCACTCTATTAGGCAATAAAATGTTTGTTTTTGGAGGATGGGTTCCACTTGTTTTAGAAGAACTGAAGGGACCAAACAACGAAAAGTCTGAGTGGAAGTGCACCAACACACTGGCCTGTCTTAATTTAGGTAAATTTATTTAAAATTAAGTAACGTAGTGGCTACATTAACTATGTTTGTTCAGAGTTGATTAATGAGAGTAAGTCGCACTGCTTGATGTTAAGCCTTAATTGAGCAGTCAGTTCAGTGCAATTGAGCTCTAATGACCTCTGAATAATTAGTAGATTGTAGATGGATAGTTTTCCTGTAATTAAACTTTTGCAGGATAAAAAAAAAATCTCATATTTATATGCTTAAGGTTTTGCCGTGTTTGAAATGAACATTTTTAAACCAGTAATCTCTTGGTCATGTAAGGTTAAACAAGATGGGGAAAACATTTATTTTACACATGATGCTGATGATTTCCATGTTGTTCCGTGTCAAGGGTGGGGAACACAAAATGCAATTGCTCTAGCTAACCTTTATTGCTAATTTGGGGACGTCAGTCGTAAACTGATTAAGATTTATGAAATATGGGGAAGGTCACCAAGTGACATGCACTGGGTGTGTTAAATTTAGTATATTTACATGAAATCAACAATCAAGAAACAAATCAGCTCAACAACTAAAGGTAATCACTGTAATAATTAAGGTAGTAAATGATGCAATCTTGGACCCCACACTGGGTCTGGTTTACCGAGGTGGCAGTTTGGGTCAGATGAAGTGAACACAGCTCAAAAAAAAAAAAAAAACCTGAAACAGAGATGTACAGGAATTAATATTAAATCTAGCATGTATGCAGTAATTAATTAATTAATTAAATAGCCTGAATTGGCTGAAAGCTGAAGAATGGGCTGGATATAGCTAGATAAAGATTAGGCTCTTATAGGGGTTCCCAAGATGGCTCCCTGGATCACTTAGGAAATTTACTTAGTTTAACATTTAATTTAAGACAAGTAAAATGGCGGCCAGTGACAAAAGGGAGTAGGACGTGTTACTTGAGAAAAAGGGAATAGTATGGAGAGAATAGTAGGGTGGGGAGGATGGTACTGAATACAGAAGGGGACCGAGACCTGTCACAACCAGACACTAACCTGCATTAATTAATGTATGTGCTTCTAGCACATTTCCCATGTCGAATGTCCAGTGAAGGCAGTAGGAGATGGCTGTCAGTCTTTGATCACACCCCAAGCCATGTGTGTGATGGTAAGAGCATCGTCCAAGTAAGCGCTCCGGTAAAAGAGAGGCCAGAGGAGTGGCTTGCTCTTCTCTTGGCCAAGGTTGAGGGAAGAAAGACTGACCTGGTTACAGGGCATCTTTCTCTCACGTCAGCTGGGCGAGATAATGCCATCGCCAAATCGTCAGGAAATGCCTGGAAAGTGAAAGGGTCTTGGCAGAAACTGAATACAGTAGGGTTAAAAGTGAGGTCAAGGTTGGACAGCTGGCATCTCTGCGTTTGCTCCCATAGCGGCTGCAGATTCAAATGTTTTACTGTACTTTGAATTTATACTTACGAAAAGTGGCATAAGGCTGAGTTCATGACAATGTGTTATTGAAAACAAGTTTTGGCAAGTATTGTACAAGAAAGTTGATTTCAGGTAACAGTAGTGGCCATTAATATATCAAAATATTGCACTGGCACTTCAACTTGAATGGATCTCAGCCTACTGGATTTTGATACTTATTGGGTGGATGTACTTTTGCATTTTTGGTTTTGCAAATAAAGTGTATGGTTATTTTTTCTTGTGTGTTAAAAGTTCCGAGTACAGTGTTCAGTATAGTTTCATAATGTAATTAATCTGCTGTACATTAAATTTATGCTAAGAAATGAACCTTTCGCTTAAAAAGTGACTTTTTAAAATCAGGGTTCACTTTTTTTTCATCTGGTAATCACGCACTCAGAAATTCTGTGAAGTTTGGCTGAATAACCAGTTACAGTACTGTAAATCATTACGAATCAAACATAATAGCAATTCCTTACATGATTTATTGAAGTGATTTTGTTTCATTGTGTGACCATGTGCTCTGAAATTCTAAGATCTATGGTTAAAGAAGTGTAATTGCACAGTATGTGTACTATAGAAAAGAAATCATTGTTAATCAAAGATGTAAAATCAGCTCCTAACTTGAATTTGCTTAAAGTGTTGCACTATGCTTCTTTGTTTCATTGTGTTGGCATGCACTATGAAAATCTTAGGATTTGTGGTTAAAGGGAGTTCAGTTGCCTCAGCCTTCCACCTCCACTCACTTCGTTTGAAATATTGATGTCTGCACCATTACATACCAGAGCAAACACAACCTAATTGGGGCCCCTTTACTTGTCTCTACACATGTTCATGTTCATTCTCTCTCTCTCTCTCTCTCTCTCTCTCTCTCTCTCTCTCTCTCTCTCTCTCTCTCTCTCTCTCTCTCTCTCTCTCTCTCCCTTTCCTTAAAGGAAGTGCAGTTGCCACAGCCTACCACCACTACATGCTCTTGAGTTTGAAACAGCTTTCTGCACCATTACATACTTTAGTCACCACAACCCAAGTGGGGCCTCATTTCCTGTCCATATTTTCATGAGAATTGCATTATGAAACACCAGTTCAGCATCGTGTTTAATACAGTGATGCAACATTACATAAAAATATGTTTTTCATTTATTAGTGTGTGTGTATAAGTAAACACATGCAGCGCATTAAGATAAACAAGAAAGTGTGCATTTGCTCTTAATATTCTTGATCAAAAAACTAAAATTTTAACAGCTAGAGAGAAAGGCAAGCAAATGTATGGTAGTTGCGTAGTTCATGTCAGTGTGATGTGCGTGTATGCCTATTCATGAACACTTTTATATATGTGATGCTACAGTACAGTGTTAGGTACAATCCTATACTGCACTGCGTTGAACACGTCAATAAAAAGGCACAACAATAAGTGCGTAGGTTACCTTCATGCTATGATACGTGTATATATGCACATGCACACATACACAGACTTGAAAAGATAAAGATGTAACACTACATTGCTGTATTAAGTATAGTACTGTACTACATTAAACTAAGAAATTGTTTCTTAATGGGATGCATATATAAATATAACAAGTATACAGACTGAGAAAAAAAAAGTATATCTTAGTTTAACCAGACCACTGAGCTGGTTAACAGCTCTCCTAGGGCTGGCCCGAAGGATTAGATTTATTTTTACGTGGCTAAGAACCAACTGGTTACCTAGCAACGGGACCTACAACTTATTGTGGAATCCGAACCACATTATGACGAGAAATGAATTTCTATCACCAGAAATAAATCCCTCTAATTCTTCATTGGCAGCTCGGAGAGTCGAACGCTGGGCCAACAGCGTGCCAGTCGAAAGCTCTACCCACCCCTCCAAAGAAGAACTTTATATAACTGAAAAATGAATTTACATACAGCACAAAAGTGTATTAAACGTGTCATTAAAAATCTCAAACCACATTAAATACTTTGTATACAAAATTCGTGTAATCTTGCCTTTAAGACGACAAAATATTAACAGTGCAGTAGATATGTACACATCAATTAAATATCAAGCTGTATTTGATAAATATGGAGTAAATTTTGTATAATCTTAATCTTGAAGACAACGATAATTGTACATATATTAAAAAAAGGGAGCATGGCAAAATCCCTTAAAAAATTAAAGTAGGAACTTTTTATGTTGATTTAACGATAATAGTAGTACTGTATTCATATAAATGCAATTACACTTACTTTAACCCAGAATTTTAGAATTTCAGAGTGCATGCTCACACAATGAAACAAAAAAGCTGGGCATTATCACTTAAATAAAAATTTGCCTAAGGAACAGTTTTTATAAGTTCAGTTAACAATGATTTGTGGTTTGTGTGACTTCCTATTCAGATATACACTTTATTTAACTAACATCTCAGAATTAATGAGCACATGATGCCGAGATGAACGAAAAGTGAAACTCCCTCTAAAAAAATTTTTTAATTTAAATTTAATAAATTTGAAGTACAGTGTAGTTAGATTAACTCATGGTTACAATAGCCACACACATTTTAGTAACAAAAATAAAACACAAAGATCACATTGATACAGAGCACAGGTTCTATATGTTCAAACAGGAATGTATTGGTTGCGCACAGTTGTTCACTCTCTGATAATTCTAGTGTTCTTAGTTGTTTATTCTATTAAGTATGAAAGATCTTGTGCATTTAGTACAGCAGATAAGTAGAAAAATACTTCAGTTTGTGATATAATCATGAAATTTGGCACAAGTGCTCATTTTAACCCCCTCTTTTGAAAAATCTGGTGTCCACACAAAATTTCAATATGGCCACCACTTTTCAAGATGGCTGCTAGTTGTTTCGACATCTGACACTTTGAGTAAATCATTGTTGAAATAAATACATCAATCATTATTCAGGTAATATCTTCCTGGGTAGAAGAGTTAATTGAAGATATCACCAGAGCTCCTACTACTATATTTACCATTGTGATAAAAATGGCGTACAAAATGGCTGGCATGAAACATTTTCCTTGATAACTCTGCAACTAAGAAAGATAGACACATGAAATTTTTATCTATGCCATTTATGAGGTCAGAGAACCTGTTTCTGGCATTTCTATTGGGCTGTTATCAATATTACATCTTGGAAATGGACCCGATAATGCAACTGAAAAGTATACAAGCACAAGACTGTAATGGAGTATGATAACAAGGTATCTTATCTTTTTCGAGCACTGTCTCAATGTCTTTTTTTTTAAGTCTGAAATGAACTCAAGATTTTAAAGATGCATGGTGTCACCCTTTAGTGTGACGAAATTCTCAATCAGATGCACTGTATCTGAAACATCATTTGCAAACATTACAGTTTTACTGCACATTATGATTACACCTCACATTTGCAACTACACAAAGCTGTGCATGTAAGCCCAATCCTGTAGCATTTTTGACCTTGAAGGAAGTAGGGGGAATATTTGTGAAGAGTTGGGTAGCTCGGATACAGATTTTACCCTCTTTGGCCCAAACTGTACTGGCTGACGCTCTTTCAGGTTGTCTTTGGCAGGGTGCTGGAATACCGGTTCCACAAAAAGAGGTAGTAGCTGTAGTTGCTGAAGGGTTGTGATTGATGTTGTCCATGACCGTAGTGGTAAACAACCCCTTTCTCAAGACAGGTAGACAGACTACACCCTTTTCCACATACTGTACTTGGTGACAGTGGCATCTCCCAGTCGGGCTGATATCTCCAGCACCCTGTCATAGGAAATGCGCACGCCATGATCATGAAGCATTTCTACCAGGTTTCTCCTCCTGGTTTTGGCATAGCTAGTCATGCCCATGAACACTGGAAAAGGAATTTCCCTATCCTTTGAGTGTCAGTGTACACTTGCAGCTTCCTTCTGTACTGCAGGAGTTGAGCAATAGCCAGGTCTGACTCTGATGAGCCAAACTTTAGCTGTGACTTTATGTCTGCTCCATGTTTGACCATACTGGTGAACTGGAGCAGACTGAGGTATGGCATCGTTGATGCATCCTTCACCAAAGGTTCCATCAAACCTGGACTGATAATCCAGAATACGCTTCCTCAGTATCTGTGCTACTTTAGCAATCGCAAGTGTATCTGAGTAGTCAGATGCCTGAGATAGGGCTAAAGCTACATCTATTTGCAAGGCAAGTAGCACACTTCTTCCTTTCTTGAGTGCTTCTAATTCAGGGATTTCTGCTAACAATTTATCCTTTGATCTTGTATTTATAGTGGGTGAGGCAATGCCCAATTGTTCCAGGCGCTGCTGTTATAATTGGGGTATTTCTGCAAGAGGAAATATGGCAGGACCATCTGAACTCAAGCTGGTTTCAGTGATATAATTAACCAGCTCTGATGGAACCAGTGGATATACATCTGGCTCTTCACTGTGACATTTTTCTTTTTCAAGATTTCTAAGATGGGACCTCTCCCTGTTGTAAAGGCCAGGGAGACATACAAGATGGTATTTCAGCTCTTGTGCAATTGCATCACCTGCACCTAGTTATGCCAATAATTTAATCATTAATCGGCCGGTTTCCATCATTAATATATAGTGTTTGTTAAAGGATGCTCATGTAGTCTCCTGGGGAAAAAAATTTTTGTTCAGTGACCTTAGGTTTTGTACTTTTCAAAAATGGCATTTCAAAATGCATCTCAGATGAGATTTGCCACACATATGGACCTTCGATAAAAAATTTTGATTTTTCAATTATTTTTCAGATATGATTTTTTTTTTTAATGAAATTTTCAAAAAATTACAGAAAAAAATTGCCAAAAATCAGAAACTCAAAATATTAAAAATCCTGTGGCTTTGTTTTAATCTACCATGTTTCATGTTATATTTAAATTTCATTTAGATTGGTCCAATACTAAGGGAGGAGATGCATTTTAAAGTCAAGTTTTAGTTACATAAAAAAGTAAAAGGGACTTCAAAGACTGTGACCCTTAATTCTATGGTTTTAATTTTTATTTTTGGTATAATTAATGCAAAATGATTATAAATAAGAATATTAATTGATTATTTATGTGCCTAAGACACATTCTATAAATTTTAGGTTCCTGGTCCCCTTGATCTTGCTGCAAGGTATTACTGGGTATCATAGTTAACTTTTTTTAGTGTCTCAATCCATCCCTTGCCAAATGGATCCTGGGAATTACTTTACCACAATTATGTTCGTGATTATGATTCATCAAGTCTTGCTTCACTTATTATGATCATTTTATTTTCAGGATCGTCTATAATATCAGCCTAAACCTTTCATTTTCTTATCTTTGCCCTTTAGTAGTGACAATAAAGAGGCAACATTGGTTGGTCTCTGGTCAGTCAGTCTTCTGGGCTTTTAGCCTCTCTCTCTCTGATTCCCCTCTATGGCACTAATTTCTTGAATTCTTTCTTCTACTTCTCGCCTGGACTTTTCCACTTGGCTTTTCGGCATTCTAGAAGCATGAAGTGAACTCTTGACCTTTCAGGCACGGTGAAAAACAAAAACACCGGGAAAATACAGAGTTCAGTCAAGGCTAGCGGCGTGAAAACGTTTTCTGGCACAACTTAAGTCTGGTATGACACATTGTCATGTAGGAATAACTAAAAGGTGCCAAGTAGGGATATTATTGACAATATATTTCATTTCAAAGGAAGTTTTCGGTCACCCATCGCAAAAACTATACCAGACTAAATCATTTGAGCTACTGGTGTTTTATGGGTATATAGTTATTCATTTGAGGCCATAACTAGAGAAATAAGGCAAATTTTAGCATAATATTTCTGCACATTCTTGAACCAGGCCATAGAATTTTTTCAGCAAATCGAATTTTTAAAGATTTTTGGGCTTTTTACTTACCCCTTAAGCTGTGTGAGCTCTCATGTAGTCTCCTGTTGAGATTCATGGTCATTACTTGTCAAACATCTGATACAGATGCCACTTTTTCACAAAAAATGTCTAACATGATTCTATCAGCATGCTTTTCCTGTATATACCTTTTTCTTCACTTTCATGCACAGCAAGTTAATTGATTATTAAACGTGACCCTATTAGATTTTTTGCATTTTTGGGATGTCACTGCCTTGAACTCTTGCTAAAGTTAATCACTTGGAACAATGGCTATTGGTTGAAATCAGCGTTATGATGTACAGAGGCAAGATTAAACTGACATTTTTCTTGTCTTCCTGGCAAAGGCAACATTTGCTCCAGTCACAGCAGTGAAGAATTTACACATAATGAGCTCTTGACTAAGGCTGAGGGCTATCCTTTACCACCTTAATCATTCACTTGGTTAAATAAAACTAAAGTTAAAACCACACCTAAATTATTCATCCAGTGACTTGCAAACTCCCGTTGATCTGCACACCAGGTAAGACATTTTTTCCATGCCCCACTACTGAATCCTGAGATGCTGATTAATTCAGGTTTTTGGTGCTGCCTAACTAGATCTATCAGCTGGATACCATCTAATTGATATGGGGCTATTAGACAATTTGGGACACTAAACTACTAAACTACACTTTTCTGCTAGGTACAGCGTAAGTAAAGCAAGATTAGCTGACACTGAACCCCATGCTGAAAAGCAGTGAAGTCACCAGTGTAACATTCAAAACAAATGATAAAACCATAAATTAACATGACCAAACTATTGTACTGAACAGTGCATTTTTCCATGCCTAAAATCCTGAGATGTGATTATTTAGTTTTGGTCATCTTGAAAAATGGCAGCCATTTTGAAATACATTTTGTGCTTGGTGACTGCCTAAAATGGTATAACCAAAACAAATGTTAAAAAAATGACCAGGTTATGGAAAAATATAGTGGCCATCTTGAAAAATGGCAGCCATTTTGGAATTTTGAGTGGACACCCAGTAATGTTCAAAAAATGGGTTATGGAAAGGATATGTGCTAAATTTCATGCTTGTATCATTAAGTGAAGTATTTTAGTGAAAAAATTATTTTATCTGCTGCACTATTTGATGTGTTCGTTCCATTGTCCAGTGACTCTAGTGTACTCAGGAAATTATTTGATTTAGTATGAAATGTTTTCACTTTTACTGACTGATGAGTCTTCTAAGTAATGAAATCCGATAAGTTGAGGTACTTAAAGTTAAGGTGCCACTGTACCACCCTCCCAGAGGATTATGGTGGAATTTAAAGGTACAGGTGAAACTGTATTGCTGCTTCATTGAAATGCTAGCAAGGAAAATGTAAATAAAAAATTGGAAATTATTGTCAAGTTGTATGGAATGGTTACGACCCAGTTTCATACCAACCCCCATATTTAGTAAAAAGTTCTCTTAGAAGTATTTTTAAACAGTAAAGATATTGAAAGAATGAGCAAACAAAATCAGGAAAGAAGTAGATTGCCTAGTATGATGAATATGAAGTGGGGCTTTTTAGCCAAATGTGGCTACATTGAGGGAGTTGGTGTCACTTTTAAGGCTGACACATTGAGTGAGTTATAGCCTATGGGGGTTGGGGGAGGGAGACTAGATGCCATGCTTGCAACAGTACCAGATGTTCCATGGAAAACTGTAGCACTTACAGGTTGTTTCATTATTGACCTCAGTGTAACAATACATAAATATGCAAAATCTTTTTTATATACAAATTACCCCATTATTTATGAGGCAATTTTGCAAAGCAGGTATACCAATTAAATTGAAGTGAAAAGTGCTGTTATTCAATTGTAGCAGTTTGTTTCCAATACATACTGTATACAGCATTTTTCCTTATATAACAAAATATAAATTTCCAAAACCTTTGCCATTATCTGAACATTTTTTCTGATGGGAATATAAAACTATGGTTTTGTAAATGGAGTTCGTTGTGCAAGGTGCGCTTTGGCTGTTACCAACTCAGAAAAATAATATCCTATTGCATAGGCCAGTACTCTCATGTGACCTCAGGTGGCTTAGCCTGTCCACTATGTTCTCAGTTGTCACTGCATGTCTCCTGTTTTCATTGCTGAGATTTCCTTTGTGCGTGCCACATGTGGGAGAAGACTGTTCTTTATCTTCCCTGCTAACTGTGATTTCAAGCGCCTTACAGTAGCCAAAGATAGCTGATGCTGTTCAGTTGGCTACATTTTTAGAGGGAAAAGAGGTCTTTTTGGTGCTTTTTCCTTTGGGTTTGCAAGCCCCTTGGTCAACCTCCCTTTGTGTGTCTTGTTCTTTGTGTGTGAGCCCATGTGTTTGGTATGGCTACAATGGGAGATATTAAGCCCGAGTTTGGGCGTTGTGTAGGGAAAGAGAAGCCTTGTAAATTATGTCCCCTTTAGCAGTTGATCTGCATTGTGGGTGTCGTGTGTGTGAGGGGGAAAGCGTGTATGAGAGAATACATATGATGAATGTGAAAACTCAGCAGTTTCAGAGGACCCTGTATGAGAAAAGGAGATGGAAGAAGAGGCTAGGTCTTCCAGAGAGGCTACTATGAGCCCTTTTCCAGTTCCTCTTCCAGTTCCAGCATCCCCTTAGGACCCCCCCCTCTTTTATGCCTCCTACGACTGTGACGCTCCCCCCATCATCAGGTAGTGAACCCCCTTTGGGAGAGGCTATATAGCAAGTTTTGAAGTGTGGCCAAGCAGGGCCAGACAGGTTAGTTGCCTTCGCTAGGAGATGGCCAACTCCCTATTCTGGTTCTTGGCAACTGGAACCTAGTTCTGTAGGAAGAGTCATACCCCTTGACTGCAGCAGTGAGAGGCTTGAAACAAGAAGGTTCATCACCATCCAAGAAGAGGTTGAGAATGGACTCGATGACATTCTCCTCTCCACTATCAAAGTATCAGCGTCTGGAGTGAGGACTCTTGGCAGCAGCACTGGAGACAGGTTGCTGAGAGAGGGGTCGCCATCTATTGCTTCCACTACCTCGTCGGTCATCTATTCTATGGCCTTCCATGCTGAGGACCAGTGGTGTATGGATGTTTTGTCATCTAGGAAGGGCCAAATGGTAGACTGGAGTAGACAGAAGTGTATGTCAAGGGACAGCGTGTGCTCTGGCCAAAATGTTGCTGACAAAAAACTCAAGAAATATAGGCACATCACACCCAAGATGAAGATGAAATATAAATGTATTGTAAGTGACACAACGCTTACAAGGTGCCCTGAAGAATGAATATTAGTCGAGTATTTGCAAGGATCAGGGGTTTGGCTAAATATGTGACTGGAACTGTTTTCTTTGAAAAGTTTGTTTTTGTTCATCTGGATGTGTTCATACTGTTTAAAGCTATTTTGTGATTATTGGTACTGTAATAAACCATATGATTTTTATTGATAAATAAAGTCCTAAATATCTCACTCTAGCTTCATGATAACCCTGGTTGAAGAATTTAAAAACTTTTTTATGAAAAACAATACATTATGGTTTATGTAAAATTTTAGATTGAAAACCTGATTGAAAGTTATATATTTTGTCATTGTTAATTGCTTTATTTCTACCTAGGCAGTTAAGGAAATTGTAGTAAGACCTGAGTAAGTTTGTGGTTTTGGATTTTTTTTTTTTTTTTTTTTTTTTTTTTTTTGAAGAAAACATGTCTTGGGAAAATGCAATGATGGAGAAATTTGAAGACCAGATGCCTCGCGCCAGGGCTGGGCACTGTTCAGTTGGCATTCACTCGCGTCTCTTTGTTTGGTCGGGAAGAGATGGCTATAGAAAAGCTTGGAACAATCAGGTTAGATCCTTCATTTTTCATATTGTTAATTTTTCATTCAAGACAAATCATTTAACCAAGTTAGTTCTTAGTTGTGTGTTTTATTTTTAAAGTACCATCCTTACAGAACTGTTTTATTTTCTGTTCATCCCCAGCAGGGCTTTATAGTGAGGGAGTGTGAAATTGTATGGCAATTTTGTCTTTGAGAACAGTTGTCTGTTCGTATATTGTCACTTACCTTAATACTGATTATTAATCTGCCACCGAAGGTTGTTGTGTGTGTAGTTGGACTTCTGTGTTTATATTGTATTTTGGTTATATATCAAATTATGAGCATAATGGTGTGATTTATTTCTTTTAGTTGCCTTATGATTTTAACAGATTGAGTCATGGGCTGTTGAAAATCACTGTAAATCTGAGAGATTTACTTACTTTAGACACTTGAGACAAAAAGCAGTTTCTCTTAAGGAATGCAATTACTTTGTTAGCTTTCATAAATAGTAGGTATGTTTGTGTGTGTGTGTGTGTTTTTTAGTATGTGGTTATAAGCCCAGTTGTGACTGTATTGTGCTTGTTGGTGTTGGTCTTTTGCCAGGAACATGCATGTTCAGTCTTTATTAGCTTTAGTCTTGGGTGTACTGTATTCTGAAGAGGTTTCTCTTATGTACTATAGTAGTATCCTTGTCCTCCAGGACACAATTGCTATTATAGTTAACCCTCACGTTTTGCAAGTTTTGAGTTTGTCTTTGATAGTGAAATTTTCATCTATGATTGAAATATTTTTTTTTTGAGGCTTGTGAACTTTTGACTAAACCCACAGGTGACTTGAATAGGTTGGAAATGTAAATAAAACAAAAACTTCAGGCCATGAATGCATACTTCATTCAAAAGAATGGCAGTTTATATTCTGGTGAGCTTATACTGCACCTTCTCAACTTTTCTCATTCCAGCAGGTAAAAATCATAAACCATTTATTATCCCTATGTTTCAGTAGTCTATGCTGCAATTTAAAAAGGGTGAATGGCACCAAGGGTAAGTGCATGGTTTATTTTTACCAGAAAATGGGTTTACAGAGGAAGTAGGTGATTTTTGATTGGATGATCACATCTGGGGAACTCTCCTATTAGCTGTGAGTCTGGCTGAGCAACAGAGGCACTGATTGGCTTGGGGGTTAGAAGGGTTCTGCTCGCTTGCTGCTTGGAGAATAGGGCAGCTGTTGCCTTGTCTCATGGGTGCTCCTTGTTGCTCTCCTGGCAGCGGTCAGGAAGCAGATCTGGGTAATGTTAAGTGTGGGTTTCCACCGAAAAATATTGATAACCTCCTTGTGGAGTAGGCAGCGATGGTCCTTGTTACCATTAAGGATTGTGTTGTTCCTCATGATCTGTTGGCATGAGGGTACTGTTGTGTTACCACATGCAGTGTTTATATGCTGCCCTTTCATGCAGATGGACTATGAGGAACACTGCAATCCTCAACAGCAACAAGGATTGCTGCCTCGGCTGCAAAGAGACCCTCGCTATTCTTTGGTTGAAACCCACACTTTAATGTTACCCAGGGGACCCTCCTCCTTCCAATCACCATTAGGAAAACAATGAGATGCACTCCTGAGGTAGTGCAACAGCTGCCCCCTTCTTGAGTGTCGAGCCCAGCCAATGAGTGCTTTCATATCTCGACCAAACTCAGCCAATAGGAGAGCTCTCTGGCCCTACTCATACAATAAAAAATTGGCCTCCTTTGTAAATCTGTTTTTGTATATGTAACTTACCAAGTAATTACATTATTTAAAGTTTCACTTGCTGGTGGCTTAAAAATTTTGAAATTTGCTGTAGTGCTAGTTTCAGTGTAGGTGACTAGACCCAGCCAACTTTCAGGTTAAGAAAGGAACAACTTCAGCAGAGTGCAATTGTTTTCTTCCAGCTCTCAACTGATGTTCAGTTGTGAGCAGTCAGCGTAGATTTTGATTTTCGACGCTTTTCCATTTGAGATTCTTCTTTTGGTGAAGTATTGGTAGCCTATGGCTCTGTATTTATGTTAGGTTCCCTTAGCAAGACCATTTTTTCACAATTTAAGACTTTTTTTTTTTTTCTTCAGTCTGACATCAATACTCCTGTTGTTGGCTTTTCAGATTTAGTTTGTCTGACTCTTGTGAAACTAGCTTACATTATTGCAGCAAAATCTGCAATACAAGAGTTACTAAAGTGAAGTATGACTCCCACACCATATGTACAGAGTGTAGGGGACAAGAGTGTGCAATTGATCGAACCTGCGACAAATGTTCAGAGTGGGATGCTAAAAAATGGAAAGTTTTGGGGGCCTCATTTAGCAAAACTGGATAGGGATAGAAAACGTAAGGCGGCCGCTAGAGCCGAGAATAAGACAGTAGACAGCAAGACTGTAGATAGTTCTGCAGTCTTCTGATGAGAATACAGTCGTTCCTCACCATATTGCGGTTCACTTATCGCAGTCTCACAGCATCACAGATTTTTTAATTTAAGATATGTAAATTTGTATCGCAGGATCTTGTGGCATTTATTATTATTATTTTTGTGGTAAAATAAGCATTTTCTAGCCTACATTTTTATTTTCATGACTAAATACATTTTTTATGATAAAAAATGATTTACTAATATTCTATATATTTTTTAAAAATTACTTACTAATTTTCAAATATTAATATTAATGTAAACAGCAAAAAATATGTAGAATGCTATAAATGAAAAGCCCACTGAATCACAAAACAGCCTACCAATGTACATAAACACCCCTGTCTCTCTCTCTCTCTCTCTCTCTCTCTCTCTCTCTCTCAGTACAATCTTTTTAATGAAGAAACAGCAAAATTTCAATAAAACTTTAATTCACTTACAGAATTAACTACTGTATATTGATCTATTATTATTGTAATATACTGTATGTATAAAAAACCATTGTCCCAACATCTGTAATTGTTTTTACTGTAGGTTCATGTTGCCATATTTTTTTTCTTTCTCAGATTTACTGAACCATGCTCCGATACAAGTTTAGTAGTTGACTCTATGATTATTTCACATGTGACAGTACACAAGAGAATATTTCATCATTGTTGAAGTTTCATTTCTAATCACTGTAAAAATATTTAAAATCCAAATTTCATACACAAGCAACCCAAGGTTACTATATACTCTGTCATCCCCAGCTTGTCAAGTCAAGACTTAGTATCATCCCAAGCTACTGTGCTGAGATTTCGTTTATTCGTAGTAAACACCAGTTCTCTCTCTCTCTCTCTCTCTCTCTCTCTCTCTCTCTCTCTCTCTCTCTCTCTCTCTCTCTCTCTCAGTGATTGTTTTATCGTAAACTTTTATGTAAAAAATTCAAAATAATAATTCCATTAATAAATTTGTTTCTTTTAGCAACTGAAAAATTATTTTCCTAATTCTTTCAGTAGTAGTGAGCAGCTTCAGTCAGCAGATTCTCAGAACATAAACATTACAAATGTGGGACAGTTGGTATTTTATGTATATTACGATGATAGCACATCAAAATAGTAATACAGCATGCTAAATGGATTCTATAAGTGAAATTACATATTATGTGTTTACATTAATATTAATATATGAAAATTAGTAAATCATTGTAACTTACTACATACACAAGAGAATTTTTATCACTGTTGATGCTCTGTTCCGTGAACTATTACGTAGGTTCAAGAGTATAGAAAATGTTTAAGTGCATAGGAAGTGTTTGTAACAGTGTGGGAAAGGCTAATAAGAGTGTGGGAACATTTTATAAAGGTGTTGGAAGGGTTTCTAAAGCCTTAAAATTATATACATACAGTAATACCCCGAACTTGCGTGATTCGAGTTGCGCAAATTCACAGACATGCGAACTTTTCATCGGAACCTAACTAATTGTCATACACGAGTTTTTCTGACACAAAAATTTTTGAATACTGAGAAACAATGCAAAAGTGTTAATGTTTAATTTTTTATGTAATTTATAAGCTTTCAAGCTTTATGTAAATTAAATATTAAATAATATAAAAGTAATAATTTCTCTCTCTCTCTCTCTCTCTCTCTCTCTCTCTCTCTCTCTCTCTCTCTCTACTGAGATGAGAGAACTTTTATGGTACATGTATATGTTTGTTTGTTTTTATGATAAATAAATTTTTTACCTAACAATAAGTACTAATTTTCAGAAAATAATAATAATAATAATAATAATAATAATAATGATAATATAACTGTACAAAATTTGTATGTGATATGCATTTTAAACAAACAGATATTTTTCCCTCATCTTCTGTAAGAAGCTCTAAGGCAAAAAGCTGTCAGACATGTCACTTTAACATGACAAGAAGGGAGGGTTGTTGCTGATTAGCGGTCAAAGGTTTCTTGTAATTCTCTCTCTCTCTCTCTCTCTCTCTCTCTCTCTCTCTCTCTCTCTCTCTCTCTCTCTCTCTCTCTCTCTCTCTCTCTCAGTTCTTCATTGGAGGGGTGGACGCTCCTAGACAAAGGTCACTGGCGTACTCTCCTACACATGGAGTAGTCATAACAGAAGCCCAAGGGAGGTCAGTGGGGCCTGCCCACAGGCAGTCGCCCCTTCAGTGGACCTGTTACAGCGTCCCAGGTTGCGAGAAAGGATGGCCGTTGGAAAGGCATCCAGATGGGAGTGAGTAGGCTGTCCTTGAGTTCCGAGGCTTCCAGCCCTGAGAAGAGGCGCCAGTGGCACTTCAGTGACGAATTGCAGCCACTGAAAGGCCTGCGGCGGATAACGGTCCACTCCCCTCCAGTGCCTTACAAGAGATTTAGAGAGCCCCTGCAGAGAGCAACCGGGCTTCCAGCAGTGTCCGATAACTCAATAGCACCCGAATGCTCAGTAGCACCTAAGCTTCTAGATACACCCAAGCGCGCTTTAGTGAGCAAGCTCCTGTCGGTATCCGAGCCCCCTACAGCGCCCAAGAGTTCAGCACCCAGACGGACTTTGCATGCTTTGGAATACTCGTCATATTCTCCAATGCGTCTGGTGCCAGATGGCAAACGCTTGGCCACAGCTATCCCTTCGATTCCTGCGGCTGATACTATGGACCCATTGCTAGCACCGATTCAGCAACAGCTGGCTGACATCGTAAATCTTCTTCTGTTCAGGCCCCTAAGGAGTTGCATCTACCCCATTTCTTGTTGGACGGGTCGGTATAGTTCTCGGCTAGCACTCTGCTGGGATCACTTTCGAGTCTCCGGACGGCCAATGAAGAATTAGAGGAATTTATTTCTGGTGATAGAAATTCATTTCTCGGTATAATGTGGTTCGGATTCCACAATAAGCTGTAGGTCCTGTTGCTAGGTAACCATTTGGTTCTTAGCCATGTAAAATAAGTCTAATCCTTTAGGCCAGACCTAGGAGAGCTGTTAATCAGCTCAGTGGTCTGGTTAAACTAAGGTATACTTAATTTATTCCTGTTTTATCAGATGAAGAAGGTGAGGGAGATTGGGGCTCCCTCCATCAGCCTATGCAGCCTTATAGACGTACATACTTGCTGCAAAACTTTCCGGGATTCTTCTTGCCTGTGGCCCCGACCTCCCTGTCTTCAACTTTCTTCATAAGTGACAAGCCTGCTGACTTCTCCAGGCTGCAAAAGATGGTGCTCTCATCTTCTGCTAGGAGGGCTCTCAGTGAGCTGGACAGCTGGCTCTTGAAGAGAGAGCAGGGAAAATCTTCATTTAGTTATCCTCCCTCCCATCTTGTGCGTTGGAGGTATTCTTTATACGACACCGGGGAAGCTCCCCCTCTGGGACTGGCTGCCTCCTCCCAGGGAGACTTCTTGGGACTTACTGACTCATCTCGGAGGTCAGCCTTCGCCGTCGCTAAGGTGATGTTCTCCCTTACAGAACTCAACCACCTTCTCATGAATCTTTTTAGAATTTTTGAAGTGATAAGCTTCTTGGATTGGTCAGTGGGTGCATTAGCCCGAAAGATCAAGAACTGCTCTTCGTTACCTGAGGAGATCACAGCAGATTGCTTGAATATTCTGTCATGCACTGATAAGGGCATCAGGGATGGCTCTCAAGGGTTAGCCTCTCTCTATGCCGTGGGAGTACTGAAAAAGAGAGAGCTGTGGTGCTTGTTTACCACGAAGAGTGTCACTGCTTCACAGAAGTCTGCCCTTTTGTATTCTCCTCTTGACCGCTAGCACCTCTTCCCTCAGTCTACATTTAGCGACATTTCGCAGACATTTCCTCGGAGCTTCAGAAGAAAATCACACAAGACCTTTTAGTTCATTCATCTAGATGCCCCAGGGACCCTTCGTCTGCGAGTACCATGACCATTTCTCTCCTTAGCTACTGCCCATTCGCAGTAGCAGATCCAGAACCCAGTCAAGACCTAGGATGAACCTGCGATTCTCATCTTGACCTTTTAAAAAGTCCTCCCCCAAGCTCTCTGCATGGAAACAAGTCACTCTGTCATGTCGTCCATTCATTGGGGCGACTGGATGGCAACCATAGACATGCAGGATGCCGGTATCCACATTCTGGTACACCCGGAGACCAGGAAGTACCTAAGATTTATGTTTCACAACAGAGTGTACCAGTTTCGAGGGTTATGCTTCTGCCTGTCGACCACTTACATCTAATGGGGATAAACATCTCTCTCCTTTTAGATGATTGTCTATTTTGATCACCATTGAAGGAGAGGTGCATGGAGGACTTCTGAAGACCCTTCGCTCAGCACAGGAGTTAGGCCTGCTCATCAACTTCCAGAAGTCCTAGCTGGTTCCATCACAGATGATTCTCTGTTTGGGGAGGATAATAAATTCTCAGAGTTTTCAGGTTTCTCCGTCCCCCAAAAGAATTCCGTCGTGCCTGAAGAAAGTCAACGAATTCCTCGCCCATCAAACCTGATCGGCCAACCAATGGATGAGCCTTCTCAGTACCTTAGCCTCCATGGAGCAATTTGTCTCCCTAGGAGGGCTCCATATGAGAACTCTTCCAGTTTTACCTGAGGGCCAGCTGGGACAGAAAAGCCCATCCAGACACATTTGTCTTTCCGATCTCACAAGAAATAAAGGAGGATCTCCTGTGGTGGAAATCGGAAGACAGACTGTCAGAGGGGAGGTCCCTTCTTCCTTTGAACCCCAACCTAGACTTTCATATAGACATGTCAGATCTAGGTGAGGGGTACTTACAGGAAACCAAGAAGTGTCCGGAACATGGTCCCAGGAGCAGATTCACTGGCACATCAACTTTAAGGAACTGACAGCAATTCGGCTGGGCCTACAACATTTTGCGACACTTTTCTAAAATCAAGTAGTGACCGTACATTCAGGCAACACCACGGCACTGATGTATTTAAAGAAGCGAGGGGGGGGCTCATTCGTTCTCCCTTTTCGAAGCGGCGAGAACTCTCCCTTTATAGGCGGACCACAACCAAACCAAGTTGGTGACTCGGTTCATCCAGGGGAAACTTAATGTCCTTGCAGACGGGTTGAGCCGTCACAGACAGGTGCTGCCCACAGAGTGGACTCTTCATCTGCAGGTGTGCGAGGATCTGTGGAAGCTGTTGGGGAGATCTCTTATAGATCTGTTTGCGACATCCAAAAATTATCGTCTCCCAGTATTTTGTTCGCCAGTCCCAGACCCTCTAGCATGGATGTCGGACGCCATGCTACAAGACTGGTCAGAAAGATCTTTATGCCTTTCCACCATTCTGCATGATATGGGAAATTCTCAAGTCTGCAATCACATGAACTTCGTGATGACTCTAGTGGCCCTGTTCTGGCCGTGGCAAGAATGATTGTGACCACAGTGGCCAAGTCTGCCCAGACAGCCCCATTTCAGGCGATTCCACCAAGGATTGTCCACTCTGGCCCTGACAGGGTTCAGACTGTCAGGAAACTCCTCAGACAGAAGGGGTTTTCAAGAGTGGCTTCAAAGGCAATTGCAAAGTGTAGCCGCCCCTCCTCCAACAACGTCTATCAAGCCAAGTGGGCGATCTTTAGAGCCTGATGTAGAAGACATGACATCGCCTCTTCTAAGACATCTGTAGCAGATACTACAGACTTTCTTCTGTATTCGAGGACATCTAGGGGCTTTTCCTCTTCTACGATCAAAGGATACAGGGCAATGCTGGGTTTGGTGTTTCAGTACAGAGGAAGGGATCTTTCTGGTAATCAAGACCTGTTGACCTCATAAAATCCTTTGATACCTCCAAATCTAAGGGACTAGAGGCTGTCTCATGGAATTCAGACTGGTTCTGAAGTGGCTCTCGGGACCCCGTTTCAAGCCTCTTCGTTCTGCTTCGCTATGAGACCTTACTAGGAAGACCCTCTTTCTTTTAGCATTAGTGACCGCCAAACGGGTCCGTGAGGTGCCTTATGCTCATTCACCCTGGGCTTTTTAGCTAAAAACAAAGACCCAACCAAACCCTGGCCTCATTCTTTCACTGTTTAATGCTTGATGGAAAAACTGGGCCCAGAAGAGGAGGAGGAGAGAGTTGTGTGCCCAGTGAGAGCACTTAGGTAGTACTTGCACAGAACGGAGAAGATTCAAAGTCCTATGAGCAATTTATGGTGCTCGTTTAGAAATCCGTCTCGTTCCCTGTTGAAAAATGGCTTGTCATTCTTCCTGAGGGATCTGATCACCGAAGCCCATTCTCAGATTGGAGAAGAGGTCTTAACATCCGTCAGAGCCAAGGCTCACGAGATCAGAGTGGTCTCCACGTCATTAGCCTTCAAACGCAACCTGTCTCTATCATCAATTCTCCAAGTGGCTCATTGGAAGTGTAAATCTAGTTTTGCCACCCATTATCTTCGTGATATGGAAACCATTTTCGATAATTTTAGTACTTAGGGGCTGTTGCCTGTAGCTGGCTGGCGTTGGGGGAGGAAGCGTGGGAAGCTTTTCTTCCCTCCTTTTCTCTTCGCCTTGAACTAAGTTATTGAGTTGTAAGGGGAGCCTGGGGGTACTGTGTACCTGGAGTGCCCACCAGTCTTAGTTTTTAATGGGTGGGTGATGGTTTTTTCATTTTATGGTTTAGGTTATGTTCATGTTTTTAAACCTGGTCAATTGGTTGGTTGGTACTGTGCCCAGGGCAGGGACAACTGACCACTTGTATGCTTTGTTAGTCACTGGGTTCATCCCCTGCTGCAAGCCCCCACTGATGTAGAGGTGTGTCTGATCAGTTTGCCACACCCTACAGGGTTAAGATGAGCACCAATTAGAGGCAGTATCTACCTGCAGCAGCTCTCTTACCAGGTAAGGAACAACAAGCATTGTACCAATGCTAATAATTTCTATTCTGTAACTTACTATCATCCATAATGTTTTAGGGTAGAAAAAATCCATATACCCCACCACCGTGTCAATGTGGGATTCAGCAGTGTAACTACTTGGTAAGTTACATATATAAAAATGACATTTTTATGATAAAATAAAGTTATATATATACTTACCAAGTACAGGCAGTATCCGGTTATTGGCAGCCTCGGTTATCAGCGATCCGGTTTTACAGGGCTTGTCTAGCAATGAAGATAACTGGATTTTCAGTGCTGATATTTGCTGATCCCAGTTATCAGCAATGATAATCCCTGGTTATCGGCGCCGATAACCAGGGATCAGCGCTATTATCACTGATTTTCGGTTATTGGCGATTTTCAGTTATCGTTATGCCGTCGGGAACGGAACCCCTGCCAATAACCGGGGACTGCCTGTAATTACGAATCAAATGCCTCCCTCCTCCCCTCATATGGAAAGAAGGGCAAAAGCAATTGAACTCTCTGCTGAAGTTGTTGCTCTCGTACCCTGAGAGTGGGCGGGATCTAGTCACCTACACCAACATTAGCGCTACCACGAATTTCAAAATTTTTAAGCTGCCGGCAAGTAAAACTTTAAGCAATGTAATTACTTGGTAAGTATATATAAAACTTTATTTTATCATAAAAATGTCATTTTTGAATACAGCATAAATATACCTTGTATGTACCCCGTGTTCCATTCACCTTTTGTAACTTATGTGGACCACTGAGACATTGGGATGCTAAATAAACCTTGGTCAGCTACTGTAAGATTTACTTGCTGAAAAGAAGACACTATGTACTCCAAGTTGAAAAGGAGCAGTTGAGCTCAGTGGCATACATATTGCCATTGTTTTCAGTGAAATATGTTTCGGGGAGGGTCTTCCAAGATTTTACTGTATTTAGTGGTAAAATAGGCATTCTGGTCCATTTTTAATACAGTACTTTATATACAAACTACTGTAATCAGTAAATAAAATCCCAGTGCCTGGCTCGCAGACCCCAGACATCACCAACAGTGGAGAAAAATGTAAACAAAGGTAAAGCTGCAAGAGATACAATGTAGAGGAAACTACAAAACATTGTAAATACTTAAAAATATTTCTTTACAAACATGGATATTACTCAAGCTTACTAAAAAATCTTAAATTCTTAAAAAGTTCATTCACAAGAGAAATGTGGATCTGTGCACTTTGTTACGGGAATTCTTAAAAAGTTCGTTCACAAGAGAAATGTGGATCTGTGCACTTTGTTACGGGATCCCAGCATCTGTGTCTCAGCCCCTTGCTTCACTCATGTTTGTTTCACACTGTGATCAATACTAGTTTTTGCAGTCCTCATAACTTGGCTGTGATACAGTTGGTTTTTATATCGTTAGTGTGAAATAGTTGTAAAATCATCAATTTGTTCATTACTTGGAACCATAAAGCTCCTAGTGCTTTTAAAAGCGTTACCAGGGAGCCAAAGGAAGTGAAGACCCAGTGTTAAAGAGTTGACTGTGAAGTACATAAATCTCTCTCTGTAGGAGGAGTTACTTGTCTTTGGGTACAGGATTGCAATAAAAAAGGCATCATAATAGATTCAAATGCTATTTGCTATTTGAGGAAAGGCCATGTCATGTGAATCTGTAAGACAGATAGAAAGTGAAGTGTCTAATTCTGCTGACCTCAAACCTAGCAGAGTTTGGTTTTATTATTCAGAAGGTGGTTTGACTGCCAAATGTAAAAATTACAGAAGCAGCTTCTGCCAACCAAGCAGCAGCTAGAGTTACCAGACACCAAGGAACTTAGAAGAGCAAGAATTTACCAGAACCTGTATTCAGAATTGATGGAACTGTTCAGTTCTGAAAAAAAAAATGCCACAGACTATGTTTATTAGCTAAGAAGGAAGTTGAGAAAGGGGTTTTAGGGCAAGAAGAGACATGATTGATGCTGCTGTTTAGTGCTCATGCCATCAGGTTGTGAAAGGGCAGCGCAGGTTTATAAAGCTGCTAATTGACGAGCCTTGACGGGAAAAGTTAAATTTCAATTGTCAGTTTTTTGGATGCATAACAAGAATACCAGAACGCATGTTGAGTAGAGTGGTTTCATTGGTGCTTTGTCTTGGATGGCCACCCAGAATTCCATGAGCTCCACACCAAAGGTGTCGAAGTCATGCATTTGCCTCAGGTATCTCTAATTCAGCCTCTAGATCAGGTGATAATAAGGACTTTACATTTGGTACTCTATGGATAGAATTGTTCAGGCTATGAAGATGTGGTAAATGTAAAATTGCTGGTTACATTGATTCACTGCTAGTTTCATAATATTGTCCCTTGATGGTACGTGCCTTGAAAGTGAAGGATATGGTAGAGGATCCTTCCACCCACTCCACCCCTGCCATTATATGGAGCATATTGATGAAGAGGATGAAGATCCTGAAGTTCCACCTCCACTAAAGGGAGTAAATGATGATAATGCCATAGTTAATAAACATTTGTGTGTTGTGTGTGTAAATGTCATAAGTTTAATAACCTTACACCAAGAACTGCATCTGCAGGTTTGTGGTGTATCATCATTTTTATCATCATCCATTATTGTGTAATCATCGTTTGAAAGACCTAAGTGGGAGTGTTCATGAATTAGCGTATCCTAACATATGCTAAATGAATGGCTTTTTTAAGATTAATGTTTTGCAAGTCAGTGTTGTCTCTCAGATTTACTTATGCACAATAAAAACATAATCTAACTTACACAACAAATAATGAACTGTACACATACTGTAGTATCACAGTATGAGTACCACATATATTCGTGTAAGTGCAATCTCGCTTATCGTGCAACCCCCAAATTTTCACCCTTAAAAAGCGATTTTATCATGTATCGTGTATCGTGCAAGTTCCTTTTTTTGAGAGACCAAATTACTGTACAGTGTTTTCACACTGGTAAAAGATATATACGTAAAGCTTGTATTATGATGAAATCAGGTGAAAAAAGTGAATGAAATCTGATGATTTTTTTTTTTTTTTTTTTTTTTTTTTTTCACAAAAAACATGCCCCCAGCACCATCTGTTAATGAAAAAAATAACTAAATTTAATTTGCAACAAGACATATTCGTCATATTTCAACTTAAAACTCTTTGTATAACGAAAATTAACATTGTCTCATATAGAGGCAGTCCCCAGTTTATGACGGTGGCTCTGTTCCTATGCTGCGTCATAAGCTGAGACAACATCAAAAATTGTAAGAAAACCTTTAAAAAACCTAACTTTTAATCCATTGGGCATCTTGAAAACAATATAACCTGCATTTTTATTGAGTTTTTAATAAAAAAAAAAAATTGCATATTTTGATAATTCTGCCATTTTGGAGCCATATTTCTTCCGTCAGATCGGCGTCATAAGCACCGTAACCCCGAAACATGTTGCATTACTTTCTATCCTTTACCTTTTATCCATTCCCTTTGGTTGCTTTCCACCAAGCTGTTTAACTTCATTTTTATATTGTTCTAATTGTTATTTTCCCCTATAAGTCTCAAAATATGATTGAGGGTCTCATTAGACTACTGTACATTTAAATAATTCACTGAAGAGGAAACTTGGAGTTAATCAGCCTTGTCTGTGGTGACCCAAATTGGCATCATCTATCTTTGTGTCAGGCTTGTCTTTGATTCCACCACTACTAACAGATGATGGTAGATTGGTTACTGGACCTAGGGAGAAGGCTGAACTGCTTTATCGAGCTTTTGAAGCTAAGCAATCAGCCAAAGATGTCCCTTTCCCTGATACTGTCATCCAGAACCTATTCTTACAAAATTTGTATTTAGCTCTAGGGATTTTAAGAAAATTCTGGTCTCTTTCCTTTCTTTTTAAAAAAGTTTTTAGTGTTGTCTCCCAAGAATAGTAGATTTTATAGATGTGGATGTAGTATCTTTGTGAGTGACATCTGCAGACTGCAGTAACTATAGGCCAGTCTCTATTCTCCCTGTGGTCTCCAAAGTTGCTGAAAACCTTATTTTTAAGCTACCATATAAGTGTGTGGAATCTAAAGGATTGTTAGTTGATAGTATGCATATAGGAAGCAGTTAGGTATGGTACCTGCAATGCTCTTTTAGACATTTGCAAAGGAACCTTGATAAGTGTTTTGAGTGCAGAGGAATTCAGATGGATTTAGTGCTGCTTTTGATTTAGTAAATCACAAGGCACTTATTTATAAACTTCAGAATCTTGTAGTGTGTGGATATATTGCTATGGACAGGATCTTTAGTGAACCAAGACCTATTGTTTCTGGAGTTCCACGGGGTAATGTTCTTGGTCCACTGTTATTTTAAGTGTATACAAGTAGTATGGTTGTTGGCCTGGAAAACAAGATTGTTCAGTATGCCAATGATGCAACACATGTGGGTGTAGTCAAGTTTCCACTTATGAGTAATGAAGCTGCCCGCAGCCTCAATTGAGACTTGGTCTGGATCTGGTGGATGGAATTTTGCTGAGTAGTGTGAAGCTTCAACTACTGTAGGTGTAACTTTTGACTCCCATCTTACTTTTGAGAAACATATATTGAAAGTTTCAGCAAATGCCACAAAAAACTTGGGTATCGTTAGTAAGGCCTCATATATTTATCAGTGATAAAATCAGTGTAACCCGTTTTAGGTATTTTGTGCTTCCTTTATTACAATACTGTTCTCCAGTGTGGATGTCTATTTCTGCCAGAGATTAACCTCTTTTAGATAGAGAGGTTCGTGGTGGTAGATTTCCGTTTCCTAATAGTAGCAGTTGTGACTTGGATCATCAACAGATGGTCTCATTTGCCACTTTTTCATAGGTTGTATTTGAACAGAGATCTTTCACATTCACAATTGATCCCTGATCCCCTTTACCTGCTGAGAGCAACCAGATTCAGTGAAAAGCAGTAAATGTGCCTCACTGTTGAATTTCTGAGTTCCTGAGACCCTTTATTTCTCACACTGTTGAATTTCTGAGTTCCTGAACATTTCCACTGTTGCAGGGGATGCTGTGGGGATGCTGTGGAACTTCTCTGGTTCAAGCTACGATGCAATGCATTACTACCCTAATACTATTCTCCCTGCATTTTAATACATTTTTATCTGTTTATTGATTTATTAATCTATGTTTGCTTTTCTAATAAGTGGGATCTCTTCTTTCTATATTTCCCTTTACCTCCTCTTACTTTTTCCTAATGAACACCATTTTCTTTGGAAGCTTGAATTACAAGTCAGTGGCCCCTGTGGGGCTTGTTCCATATGAATAGGATTAATTTTCTGAATAACAATGATAATAAAAGTAGAACTGCAATATGGACTATTTTTCTGTTTTTATTCATTGTTAAAAAATAATACACGTGATATCTTGTCTTTCTGTCTACAAATGCTTAAACTCTGCAGTGACAGTGTGATATATTTTTTTTACT
This sequence comes from Macrobrachium rosenbergii, assembly GCF_040412425.1. Lineage (NCBI taxonomy): Eukaryota > Metazoa > Arthropoda > Malacostraca > Decapoda > Palaemonidae > Macrobrachium > Macrobrachium rosenbergii. The sequence continues at coordinate 66,049,143 of NC_089745.1, forward strand.
GTCTCTAGTTGAATGTACATAGCTATAAAATAATTAATTATATAACCGAATACAACTTGGAGAAGCTTGGTGAGGGGCAAAGCACAAATGGAGCAAGGTATTTCATTATTTCTCAACTTTGCTTTTAGGTATGTTGCAAAGATTTGTGGTACCTGGAGACAAGTGTTCCTGGGTCACCTGGTAGAGTACAACTTGTAAGAGCATCAACTACCACTTTGGAAGTCTGTTGGGGATCTACACCTACTGCAGATGCATATCTGCTTCAGGTAATTTTCCCATTTGTGTGTGATTAAAACCTTATTAGATTGGGTTGTCAGATGGTGGCTTGCCTACCTAAGATTTGTTACAAATTTATTACTTGAAGGCAATTAGCATAAGTAGGTCAAATTTCTTAGGATAATTTGGTCCAGTTCAAGATTGCACTTGTAATGTTTTCTTGAACATTTTAAATAAAGTACACTTTTAAAAACCAGTTGGATCAATAAAATTTCAGGAAGGTTTGGATGTCAGTCGCAAGGGAACTTGAATTACTCAAGAGCAGTATGGTTTACAATTTGACAGATTGAGTTATTTTTTATGGAGACTGCTCTGTCACTTAGGTTTCAATTTTTTCTCCCCCAACAGATTCAAAAGTATGATATACCTACACCTGTAACAACCATGTCCACACCAACAACCCCAACCAGCTCACCGGCTACTCCTAGTATACCTGCGTCTCCGGCCAACAAACCCATAACTCTAACTCAAACAGTTTTGAGACCAAGCACTCCGGGTGCCATCACCTCAATGACACCCACGTCTCCACAGACTGTAAGAGGTAGGTAAAGATATTTTAATATTTTAGGTAACACACAAAAAACCTTTTAACACAATGGGATGTGATTATGCGAAGCTGGCTCAGTTTTGCTCTCTTGGACTGTCGATTATTTTGAAAGCTAGAACTACAATATACCATGCTGGAGTATTGTTTTGATCTAAGCAGGCTTTGACATGTAATAAGACAACTACAAGCTGCTTACCTAAAGTGATATGAAATCATATTAGCAATTTAATCTAACTTTTGAAATTTGCTCCTCTGGCAGTTGATAAGTTAAAATTATTACCACCAATGGCAATCTGACGTCTTGTGGGCAACAAGCAATTTGCTACAGTTATTTTCATAAGACGCTTTTGATTATTCATATGAAACTAGCATATTTTAGAAATGCATTCTTTTAAAGTTTTTTGTGTCTTTTATGTTTACAAGTTTAATTTTTAATCCTAAGCACAGCATTAAAACTGTCCTTCAGGAGAGGTTTTGCCGAGTCAAAAGTACAATATTGTATACATATTTAGTTATTTATCATCAATGTTATATGTATAAGTATAAGCACACACAGGCAGTCCCCGCTTACCAGCGCCATCGGTTAACAGCATTTCAGTGTTGTGGCACTTGGCTAGCAATGTCATTAACTGGATTTTTGGCGCTGATCTTTGGTTGACAGCACTCTTAAGTAGGGATTTCGGTGCCGATCTCCGGTTAACAGCACCGTTAAGTGGGGATTTCGGTGCCAGTCTCTGGTTAATGGCACTGTTAAGCAGGGTTTTCGGCACTATAATCGCCGATTTTAGGTTAGCAGTGATTTTCAGTTAGCGGCGCTCGGCCAGGGACGGAGCCCTTGCCATTTACCAGGGACTGCCTGTATTGCTTTACTTTGCCTAATTGCACAGTTGAAGGACTCCGACTTTTAATTGGCAACCAGGAGTCCGACTTTTAATTGGCAACCAGGAGAAATTGTCTAAATGTATAACCTCAAGTGACTCTGACAAATTACTTATTAGTTTTGGAGACATTTCTTGACTTTTTCATATTGCATGTTCTAAGATATTTAGCAAGATTTCAGATGTAATTTACCACAACTTTGTCTGCTCACATAGTTATATGAATGAATGTATTTGTATTTTTAATGTTTTTTAGTACACTAGTCTTTTTTTCTACCAGACATAAAAGGTACTGTGTTCATGCATGCACCATCTACAGGTATGTTTCAATCAATAACCTCACTTGTGGAGAACCTGCATTGCTGTTAACAGGTCTTTACACAATTCCCCAGGTATTTATTTTGAGATTAGTGCTATACCACTGTTAATTACTAATTCGTTCTCCATTTCTACCTGCTACTTTACCTGTGCACTCTTCTCTTGCATTGACTGTATACATGGCCTGGCTTAAGGAAACTATTTCCTCTTTGACAGGCCTTATGCAGATGCCTCCGAAACACGATGATTATAACTTTCTGCCATATTCCTGCACTAGCTGCTCTTCCAATGACTGTATCTTCAGCAATGCTTGTTGCACCAATGACTGACAGTGTATTTACCATAATTGCAAACCCAGGTGTTAACAGACCTGCAGCCACAGCTGTACCCTAGCATTTGACCTGTGGATATCTTACGAATACCCAACATGATCCAGTCCCTGTATGTACAGAATTTTAAGTCAAACTAACAGTTAAATTTTTGTGTCCAAAATATAATAGAAAATGTATGTTCAATTTTGAAACAAATTTTGTCAGAATCTCCATGTCGGTAAATGCGATTATAACATTATGAAAAAGCTGTAATTTCATATAAGTAACTTACCAAGTAATTACATTGCTATAGTTTCTAACTTGCGCGGTAGCCTTTTAAAAATCGCGGTGGCTCTTCTATTGTTTTTGTGTAGGTGACTAGCCCAGCCCACTATCATGGAACAGTAGGAACAACTAAGCAGAACAACTCAGTTCGTTTCTGCTGGCTCTAGACCAAACATCGGGGGTTTGCTTTAGCTTTTTCATCAGGTTTTTGGTCATTCTTTACTGGAAATTGGTGAAGTATTGTTGCTTTTTTGAGTAGCCTTCAGGCTTTTTTAGCTGACAGTCAACATTGTAGCTTTTTGCATTAGATTATGTCTGATTCACATTCATCTGGTATTTGCTACTGTAGCGAAGGTTGCAAAACCAGACTTAGTAAATCCTCTTGTGATTTGCATATTATTTGCAGTAAGTGTAGGGGCCAGGTATACTAAGGAGAATACTTGTGTTGAGTGTAAGGATTGGAATGGGAAAAAGTGGAAGGTTCTTAAATCTCATCTAGGAGGGGATAGGAAGAGAAAGTTGGCGTCTAGAGCCAAGAGTAGAGCATCTCTTAGCCTAGATTCTACGCCTAAACCTAGATCAGAACATAGTCCTGCTATTCCTTCTTCCCTATTCCCACTTTTTCTCCTGTTCCTAGCCCTCCGACTATTAACCCACCTACTCCTGTACCTGACTCCCATGCTTCTGACCCTGATGCCATTGCCAGTCTCAAATCCAGGTTTGACAAGAAAGTTAACCTGGTAGTGCATACAGTAGCAAAGATAGGGGCATCCCTGAAGGCCCTAATGGACAAAGTGTTTCAAGATAAAGTGACAAGTGACAGTGTTGTGCAAGTGGAGGAGGTGGCTACTTGTCCCGCTGGTTCTCCCCTAAGCCTGGGAGAAGACATACTGGAAGTCCAAAGGGAGGTCAGTGGGGTTTGCCCATGCTCCAAGGATTCCAGCACTGAAAGGAGGCGCTGCAACCGCTTTCACGATTCGTCTCAACCACTGAAGAGGCACGCAGATGAAGTTGACTGCTTTTCTTTACTACCTGTTAAGCTATGTAAGGAGGCGACTCGCAGCCCACAGCCTTCCTGCAGCTATGTTGTGGATCCCTCTGTCTATGCCTTGACCCGGCTTCCTCCTTCTGCATGGGATAGTCTGGAGACATTCTCTCTTGAATGTCCAGCTCTTGAGTGCCCTTACTTGGCTTCCAAGCACCCAACGGACCCTCTCGGATGCCCGTCGACTTTGTCTAAGTGACCAATCCTCCTGAGCGTTTGGCATCGCTTCCTAAGTGCCCCATGCCAGCTCCCGAGTGCCCAGCGCCAACTCCAGCACCTGTCTACAGCTCCTGACCACCAAACGCCTGCTTTGGGCCAAGACCTTGCTCCTCCTTCAGCCTATGCAGCTCTTCATAATCTGTTGGCAAGCTTTCCTTCCTTTTTTGCACCACCTGCCCCGGTCTCACCTGCATTGACCTTCCTGATGAGGAGCCTCCCAGATGACATGTCTAGGCTCCCAAAGATTGGTCTTTCCTCGTCATCTAAGAAGGCGCTCAAGGAGATTGGAGATTGGCTTTCTGCCAAGAGGGAGCGAGGTAAGGCTTCCTTTGCCTTTTCCCCCCACATGCTAAGTCCATAGGAGATATCTTTCCTACGCCACTGGGGAAGCTCCTTTGAGAGTCACTGCCTCCTCCCAAGGGGACTTCTCCAACCACATCGATTCTTCGCGTTGGTGAAAATAATGTTTTCGTCAACAGAACTTGACAACCTTGTCAAGGACCTCTTCAAAGTGTTTAAGGTCTTCAGTTTCTTGGACTGGACAGTTGGAGCGCTTGCCAAGAAAATTGAAGACTGCAAGGGCTTGGAGGAAAGCTTTGTTTCAGACTGGCTAGGAGTCCTGTCATGTGCAGACAAGGCCATCAGGGATGGTTCTCTTGAACTTGCAGCTCTTTTCTCTTTGGGGGTTCTGAAGAAGAGAGAATTTTGGTGCTCCTTTACCACTAAAGGAATCACACAGACCCAGAAGTCAGCTCTCTTATTTTTGCCTCTGGATCCTCTTCACCTCTTCCCTCAGACCATAGTGAGGGAAATTGCTTTGGACCTCCAGAAGTCCACTCAGGATCTTCTGGCACAATCCTCCAAATGCCCCAAAGATTTGTTGGTGTTCGTTCCTAAGACTCTCTCTCCTCTCCAGCAGCATCTCTTTCATGGAAGTAAACACAAGTCTCAGCCTAGATCCCACCCCAATGTCCGGTTCTCAGCCAAAGCTATGAAGAGGGGCTCTTCCAAGTCTGTGCCTAAGAAATGAATAAGTAGTCCTGTGTGTGCCAATGGGAGCCAAACTTCTCCATTTTTGGGAGAAGTGGAGTATCAGAGGGGCAGAAAAGTGGATCGGAAAATCATTCGGGGAAGTGCTGAACAAGTTCCAGCCACATCACTACATTATGATGACCCTCATAGCCCTTTCTTGCCCCTGAAAGAGTGGTTTCCCGGACCTTTTGTGGTTATTGGTGGACTTCTCAAGACTCCTCCTCCAAAAACCATGGCTATTCAAACAGCCTCATTTCAAGAGATACCACCAAGTGTTGGCCACTCTTGCCCTGACAGGCTTCAGACTGTCTCGAAGTTTGTCAGAGCAAAAGGATTTTCAAGAGCAGCTGCAGAGGCTATTGGAAGATGCAGATGCCAGTCATCTTGCAGCATCTACCAGGCCAAGTGGACAGTTTTCTGCAGACTGTGTCTCAGACATGTCTCTTCTTCTGAGACATCTTTAACCCAAATAGTGGATTTCCTCCTTTATCTGATGACCTCTATGAGTCTGTCGCCTTCCACCATTAAGGGTTACCTAGCCATGCTTACCTCTTTGTTTAAACAGAGACCTGGATCTTAACCTCATCAAGACATTTGACACGTCTAAGCAGAAGGTCGATTTGGTCTCTTGGAACCTAGACATGGTGCTGAAGTGGCTAACAGGCCCTTCTTTTGAACCCCTTGTTCCGCTTCCCTAAGGGATCTCACTTGGAAGACTCTTCCTTGTACAGGCTTTGGTTACTGCCAAACATGTCAGTGAGCTGCAGGCCATCGATAAGAGGGTAGGATTCTCCCAAGGAGATGCAGTTTGCACCTTTACCCTAGGTTTCCCAGCCAAGAATGACAACCCATCCAAGCCCTGGGTTCCTTCAACATTAAGAATTTAATGGAAATCCTTGGCCCGGAGGAAGAAGAAAGGGTTCTTTGCCCCATTAGAGCCTAAGGTATTACCTCCACAGGACTGAGAAGATCAGAGGGCCATCCAGCAACCTCTGGTGTTCTGTTAAGAGTCCTTCCCACCCTCTTTCTAAGAATGCATTGTCGATCTTCCTGAGAGACCTGATTTATGAGGTGCTTTCTCAGATTCAGGAGGACATTTCACCTCCTTTCAAGGTGAAAGCACATGAAGTCCAAGCAGTGGCTACCTCTCTCGCTTTCATGCATGTGTCCCTTTCTTCCATTCTGCAGTCAACCTTTTGGAAATGCAAATCAATCTTCATGTCACACTACCTGAAAGAAGTTGGAATAGTGTTTGAGAATTGCAGTACCTTGGGGCCATTATCAGTGGCTGGCATGGTATTGGGGGAAGAAGCATAGGAAGCACTCTTTTTCTCCTCTGTCTCTCTGTCTTGATGTAGGATGTTGAGTTTGGATAGCCTGGGAGTACTTTGTACCTGGGGTACCCACCATTCTTAGTGGATGGGTTGCAGTTTTTGTCAGTGTAGGTGATAGTGTTGTCTGGTTATTTTTTATGTTGGTACTGTGCCCAGGGCAAGGGCACTTGTGTATGTCTTGTCAGCGATCAGGCCTATCCTCCGCTTACGTAGAGGCGACCTCTGGCTCAATCACCACACCACTACAGGTTAAGATGAGCCCCAAATAGAGGCAGTATTCACCTGCAGTAGCTCTCTTACCAGATAAGGAAATAACAGGCCTTGTTTCAATGCTAGCAATTTTTCTATTTCAAAGTCATTACCATACCTTAATGTTTTGGAATAGAACATGCCCATGTATCCCACCCCCATTCAATGTCGGATTCAGATATGTAATTGCTTGGTAAGTTACTTGTATGAAAATTATATTTTCACAAAATTAAGTTTCATATATACGTACCAAGTAATTACAGAAGCAGAGCCCACCCTCCCTTCTATGGACATAAGGTCACAAACGAATTGAGCTCTTCTGCTTAGTTGTTCCTACTGTTCCCTGTTAGTGGGCGGGGTTAGTCACCTACACAAAAACAGAAGCGTTACTGCGATTTTTGAAAGGCTGTCTCGCAGGTTAGAAACTATAGCTATGTAATTACTTGGTAAGTATATATGAAACAATTTTATTATGAAAATATTTTAATAAGTAAAATCTAAACTTGATTACTAATGAAAAGTCTTGCAGCCCAGCCTTATGAGAGTTAAGTAAGAATTAGCTTAGTGGTCTGGTTAAACCAATTAATAATAATTTGGTTTGAGGACACTTCACTACCTAGCCATAGTAGACAACGGTTACCCTCTCAACTTCTCGACAATGGTCACTGTACAGGCAGAGATCCATTTTCAGCCAATTTGAGGAATTATGAAGAATTTGATATTCTTCTCTTCAGTCTTACTGACTCCAACTTGCACCCACAAGCCGGGAAAATACCAATTGTGATGTCTTCAGATATTCACATTGTGACAGTCACTGTTCCAAGACAGCATCCTTCAGAAACCTCATCGGAGGCTTTGACCACTCGTGCAGTTGAGGGAGAGTGACTGGGATCATGGCAATAGTGACTGTGGGAAGACCTCTGATGATGACCATTTCTCCTTACTCAGTGGCTTGTATTGCACTGTGAGTTCTTATGCCAAGGATGTTGGCAAGAGCACGTTGTCTTCAGCCTGAGATGTTGCGAGAAGCATGGTGATAGCAGTTGTCCTAAGGACCTTGAGAGAGATTTACACTTCAGCTGACTTGGTTTGTATTCAACTTGGGTCTCCTACCATGCAGAAGCAGTCAATTAGATCCTCAACCAAGAAGAGTTCTAAACTTCCTCACCTGTCGCTGTCCCCCAGCTATCCCTTTACCAGCAATGTTGTCATCATCTATGTGATGGGTGAAAGAGGAGGAAGCTGTCACTGCCGAAGATTGTTTTGGTCTGTGAACTTGAATAAGAGGTCAGCTGATCTTTTACCAGTTACACTGAGGACTCATGTTGCTTGCAGATGCTGACCATGCCAAATGCACCCTCGACTCTTAAAAGGGCTTGCTGTGATTCAGAGAAGGGACATGTTATGCACATATTGGGTAGTGACCCTGGTATGAATTACCCCACCAAATATGTGCCTATTATGCACATGGGAAGCTTAAATTCCTTCCTAGTGGTTGCTTGAGGAGGCTGAATGGGGGAAAGTGTCCAGATTACAGTGGAATATGTCAAAGTGTGATGCTGTTTTTGACACTTGCTGATGTGAGGCTTAGAGTGGAAAGAATAGAAACCAGCACAGAGTATAACCAACTCTTGGCCACCACACTTTTTTTTTTTATGCCAGACCAGCAGTTACATTGTGTTTATCAAATTAAAGGCTGCTTTCACAGGTTTGACATTTTTATTGGCAGTAATGGCAAATGCGAAGCATGGTCTAGCTGCTTCTCCATCCCAGTCACTTTCCTTATAAGGGTTAATGCTGTCTGAGCACCTCACATGGTGCCTGGTAAGCATTAATAAAAGGTGTTTGTAGCAACCCATCATCCCATAGCTGTGCACTCACTTATTAACCTTTTTCTTTACCTCAGTTCCTGCTTTCTTTCTTCCTTTTTGTTGTCTCTTGACTGCTATTTCTGGTACAACTTGGGTTTTTCATTTTCACTTTTAGATTCTCGTACATCACCTCATTTATTGTCCGAATCTTTATCTTGCTGTCCAACTACTGCAACTTCCTCTTTTTACTGTCTTCAGCAATAAATGGTAAAAAGTGCACCAGTGCTTGGCACTACTGTGTAGTTTACATGCTGCCTGAGATAGACATCTCATCAATTTCTTCAGGAGATCCTTGCTGTGTCTAATTGGCAGGAGTGTGTTGGGTGCAACCAGTTTGCTTCTCATGGAGGGGGACATGCCATCCTCAGAGATAGTGAACGCTAGAAGGATGGTGCTTTTGTTTGGTTATGTATTCATATGGTCACATACCTGACAAATTTGCTGATGTAGAAGAGAGTAGTGGCAAATAAGGAGCTCTCTGATCTAGTCCCTTCAAATATGAAGGATCTTGGGTGTCTGAACTTTTTGACCCATTCCTGTTTTCAGAGAGCATTGTATGGGAGCTCTTGTGGATAGAAATTTACTCTGACAGTAACCAGGGTGTGATCTTCAACATAAATACCACTGTCTTCTACATGTTACCAGGCAACACCCAGTAGACTGACCAATGGCCAGGACAATCTGATTTTCCACATTCAAGGCAACAAAGGACACCAGACATCCCTCTACCACCAGCATGATGGCTCCAGGAAGTGGATGGCATGCACTGATGGTTCTGCCAGTGGGGTTTGCCTCTAGAAATACTGGAGATTGCAGCAAGAGAATGGAGCAGAGCCAAGGGTAGGAGATGTCATCAATCTGCCATTGAATCTTTCTCAAGACAATCCCCTCACTTGTGCCTTAGCCAGTAGACTTAAGAACATCTTTGGCTTAAAGAGGTGCCAGGACTTGGCTGCGAGGTGAGGTCATTGATCTAATAATGGCCAGTTGAGGATTTATGGTTTGAAATGCTTTGGTTTTTATGGTTACCTGTTTTTGGTGTAGAAGGTTGGGTAAGGTGGGACTCATCATCCATCCACCTCATAACTACTTCAACTTTTATTCATGATACTCAAGAAATGTAGACCTTTTTGATAATTGCTAATACCTCTTATACCTTTTACAGACTCTTTATGTTTTAGGTTTTGACTGTACTTTTTACAAGATATAAGCTATCAGAGATTTGGTTCCTGACTCCTCAAAGTCTCCAAGTATAAGCTTATTCAGACATGCCGAGGCCATCAGCATCCATTTTTCTTATCTAGTTGGGGCATATAGATGATTAATGAGCTTGTGATGAAACAAATTACGATTAAAACAAAAGCTTTTTCATACAAACTCATTAATTGTATAATAAATGCTTCCTTCTCTTTCCCCCCAAATCTTTCTGCCTCACATACGGCTTATATGAAAAGTTGGGTGGTTGAGATGTACTTGTAGATCCAGATGGTGCACATATTGAGAGACCTATCTTCTTTCTAAAAAACAAAAGGCAGATAAATCTAGAAACTTTTGGTACATGAATATGTATATATTTACATGAATATGTATATACTTACAGTACATGATTAATAGGTTTGTATGAAATATAAAAAAAAATGTTATTCTAAGTACAGTGAAAACTTATTTTCATTATTAAACATTAACAATTGTAATTTAGCAGAATATGAAAAAGTACTTACAATAAAATATAAAGTAGACTATGTATTAGTTTTAAATATATTTAGTACAGTGATTTCTGGTATGTTGTATTTCAGCAGCTGGAGGGAATATTGTTAGAGTGCGAACCCCAGGGGCTGGTCAGATTAAAGTAATAGGGGCAAGTGGACAAACAACACAAATACTGAGGGCTGGTCTTCCAGCGACGACTGCCACCTCCACTGCAGGGGGAATGTCAGGCATTGCTGCCTTGGCAGCAGCAGCAGCTGCTACCCAGAAGATTACAACCAGTACTGGAACAGCAACGTCCCCTACCTCTGTCAAAGTAGTGCAGCCTAACACCTTAGTAACCTCACAGGGAGTTAAGGTTGCTACAAGTCTTGCAGGGCAAACTGTCAGATTGGTTTCCCCTTCTTGTCAGGTAAGAAGATTTTTTTTTTTTTTTTTTTTTACAAACTTTCATTTGTAATTAGCAATTTTAACACTGATGAAGCTCACAATGATTTTAAATGCAGTAATTTGTTTATCAAAGTTAATAGTTTAAAGTATTTATGACTGGTATCCTTAAGGGTGGTTGGTTCTGCTTACTGGGTGCTTTGGATTGCATCCTGTGGATAGTGCTAAAGATCTTGTGTTTTATCCATTCAGCCCCAGCTGCTTGCTGATTGCCTTCATTTCCTCGTCAACACTGTAAAAAGGAACTAAACAGTTCCGTTTTACAGAGTTGTGCAATTTTCTGACTTAGTCCTCCTGTATTTTCAGCTAGTTTGGTTTAATTATTTTAGAATAATATTACAGTAATGTCTTTGATAGCTTGGTTGAGTGAAAGCAGTTAAAATCAGAAAATTTCACCTGAATTTTTAAAATTCTCACTGAATTACTCTTGTTGTAATGCAAAAATTTCATATTTTATATGTTATATAATTAGCGCACTGGAACTTTTTATTAAATATCCTGTTCAGTGCATAACAAACAACACTGGGTTGACTATTTTGTCATTTATCTCTCTGTCTTTAACATATATTAACTAATCCCTTTTTTCTTATATTGGTAGTCATAATATATACAAACTGATGGTAACTGGTCATAATCTCAGTTGAAGCCAACCAGTCATAATTCGATCTGGCTATCCTTAATAGACACTATAAATGTAATTTGGTAGACTTGTTAAACTAAATAATAATTATAGTAACGAAAACCAAAGTATGTTTTTATACTAAAAAATGTTTATTACCATACAAGATTAATTATTGTTGAATTTTGTTTGTAGTTTTTAACTATTCCCTAGCTCTCTCCATTTTGCCATCTGGCTTTTGAGACAGCTCCATGGAAGTTTAGATGCAAGCCTGTTTGGTCTGCTGAAGTTGAAGTAATATCTTTAGTGAAGAAAGTGTATTATTCATATTTCTTTACCATTTATATTTCAGTAAACTAATGAATGATAAAGATTAAATTTTGATATAAGTAACTTACCAGGTACTTACATAGCTATACTTTCTAACTTGTGCAGCAGTCTTTAATTTAAATAACATGGTAGCACTTTGATAGTTTAGTGTAGGTGATAAGCCCCGCCCACTATGGGAGTGCTGGGAATGACTTAGCTGGTAGAGTCATTCTGTTTCTGCCGTGCTCTCGAGTAACATCGGGGGTTTGCTGCAGCTTTTGTTTACTGATTTTGGTTATATGGCTGGATTTTGGTGAAGTATTATTGCTTATTTGAGTAGCCTTCAAGCTTTAATAGCTTTCAGGATCATTTGTTCTAGTTCTTGGTTATTATTGTCTTTTCAAGTTCACCTATTTTTGCTATTGTAGCGAAAGTTGCAAACCAGATTAATCAGTCTTCATATGATTCTCATACAATTTGCAGTTAGTATAGGGGGAAGAATATAGGAGGGAGAAAACTTGTGCTAAATGTAATGGTTAGCAAGAGTAGAAGGTACTTAAATCTCAACTAGACAAGTTAGAGAGGGATAGAAAGGAAAGTGGTCTCTAGAGCCAAGAAATGAGCTTCCCTTAGCCTAGAATTCTACCCTATCTTAGGTTAGAAGATAGCTCTGCTATTCCTTCTTCCCTCCTTCCTGCCATTTTCTCCTGCTACCAGCCCTCCTACTTTTAATCCACCTACTCCCCCGCCTGGCTCCCTCGCTTCCGAACCCGATGCCATTGCCAGTCTCGTGTCTTAAGTTTCACAAGAAAATTATCCTTCTAGTGTATTCAGTGGCGAAGTTAGGTGCGTCACTGAAGGTGTTTATGGGAAAGTGTATTCAGATGGCGCCACTTCCTGCAGAGTGACAATTGAAAGTGTTATGCAAGTGGAGGAGGTGGCTTCTCATCCTGCCGGTTCTCCTAGATGAAGGTCTTTGTCCTTTTCCCTTAAACCTGAGAAAAGACATGCCTGAAGCCCAAGGGAGGCTGGTGGTGCTTGCCCACGGGTTGCTGCCCCCTCAGTTGAACCTGTTGCGCATTCCCAAGCATCGGCAGACAGCCACTGGAAAGGTGTCTTGACAGGAGTAAGTGTTATGCAAGTGGAGAGGTGGCCTCTCGTCCTGCCGGTTCTCCTAGACAAAGATCTCTGTCCTGCTCCCCTAAACCTAGAAGACATGCTGGAAGTCCTAGGGAGGCAGGTGGGGTTTGCATGGGTTGCTGCCCCCTCATTCGAACCTGTTACACGAATATCCCAGTTTTGACAGACAGCCACTGGAAAGGCATCTTATTTTTTATGAGAATGCTTTTGAATCATAGTATTAAAAAAGCTCAGTCCCAGAATTATCGTTTAAAATGTACAATAGTTGGAGAAGGTATCGTACATTGTATCAGAGGCAGTTTTATCATATGTAGGATAATTATCGTACAAATGCCGGTGCAGTGACATCACTTCCGATGATTCTGACATGGACAGGAGGTGCAGGAAACGATTCCTGGATTTCTTTTTTTTCCCCCCACTTAAGACTCTTCAGATGATGTGGGTTGGTGTTTAGATCCAATTCCAGTTAAGTGATATAAGAAGGCTAATACTTCTCAACCTTCTTGTAGTTTAGCTGTAGCTATACAGGACATAGCACCATCTCTTGAGTGCCCGGCACAGTGTTACCAGACCTCATTTGCCTTTTAATGCTAAATCAATCATGGCGCACCCACTTCTGAGCATCAAGTGCCCACTCCCAGGCATGTTTTTCCACTTTTGTTGTTACCTTTAGAGCAAGATGAACCGTCATTGACTCCTTTTAAGCAACAATTAGCTGGAATAATGTTATCACTTCATCCACCAGAATTTTCCCAAGGAAATGGGAGATTGGCTTTCAGCTAGAAAGGAGCAAGGGAAAGCTTATTTCGCCTTTCCTCCCTCTCAACTAATTCAAAGATATTTGTCTGTCGTCACTAGGGAAGCTCCTTCTTTGGGAGGCGCTGCCTCCTCCCAAGGGGACTTACCTGTTCTCATTGACTTCTTGACACACTGTGGTCTCATCGGCGAAGATAATTTTTCATCGACGGAGCTAGGCCACCTAGTTAACCCTTAAGGGACGGCATAATTTATCAGTGTGCAGCACCCCAGACTGGGGAAACTTTAAGGTTGGCAAAATAAAAAAAAAATCACATCAATGGAAAGAGAATGACATGTACATTTACACTGTATAAATAAAAAAATTTAAAAAAATTTTCCCTACCTTCCACGAGAAGTTGAAAATGACTATTTATAACCCCTTGTGGGGCCTCTTATACAAGAGTCGTAAATTTTACCAACTTATATGTTTTTTTCTAATAAATAAATTTATTGTATTTTTTAAAATTATTATTACTGCTCATACAATATCAAAACAGATAAGAAATAAAAGCAGTAAAAATTTTTTGCACATTTGTCAAAAAATATTCATGTAAATTTACGAGAAGGAAGATTCAGTAACTTTTTTTTTTACTTTTACATGTTTTTTCTAATATTTCTTTGCAATTTTCTTTGTAAAATTACATTTACAACCGACATTCTATTGTAAAAGACAAAATAAAAAAACAACAGCAACCCCTTTGTATATTTACAAGCAAATTTACAAAAAGACTCATGAGAGAGAGAGAGGCAGTACTTTCTCCCTTCAAGTCTGAAGCATTACTGATGGCCGTGAAAAGATGTCTGTGATAACTGGCCCAACTCTCACATCAGTATAAAAGTTGCCATCAGTGAATTTATAGCATATAGAAGTATTGGCACCTCTATCTATAGTCATTCTTACACTTAAAGATGTGTTAGTGTGTGCATCTCCTTTACTCCATGATGAGCCATTCTTGGCACCCATTAAACAGCAGTTAGCTGAAGTTATGGTCTTTCTTAAAGAAACTCCCTCCAAGATGGTGCTCTCTTCATCGTCCAAGAAAGCTCTGAAGGAAATTGATGAGTGACTTTTAGCTAAGAGGGAGCAAGGCAAGCGTCCTTCACCATTCCTCCTCCTCGCGTAGTCCGTAGGAGATATCTGTCCTTCATTACTGGGGAAGCTTCTTCTTTGGGAGTTGCTGCTTCCTCCCAAGGGGACTTCTGAGGCCTCATCTGATCTTCCTGACGCTATGAGTTCTCGCCAGTGAAGATTATGTGTCTGTCAGCCGTACTTGACCAGCTTGTTAAGGACCTCTTCAAGGTGTTTGAGATCTTCAGTCTTTTGGACTGGATTGTCGGAGCTCTGGCTGAGGAAAATGAGAATTTCAAGGAGTTAAAGGACAACATTGCCTTGGTCTGGCTAGGAGTACTACCTGGAGCAGAGATGGATATGTTGAGGTTGCGGCTCTTTCCTCCTTGGGAATATTAAAGATGGAATTATGGTGCTCCTTTACAACTAAAGGGGTTACACAGACCCAGAAGTCAACCCTTTTGTTTTTGCCATTGGACCCATATTTCCTTTTCTTGCAGGGTACTGTGAGGAAAATTGCTTCGGACCTCCAAGAGGAGTCCACTCAGGATCTACTGTCAAGAGCAAGAGACCTTCTACTGTGGACCAATCATATTCGAGTGATTCTAGTCAATTGATTTGTTCAGGCCAAACTAGAGGCTCTGGCAAACAAACTGAATCATTGGAAGCAGGTCCTTCTCACCAAGTGGACCTTGCGTCCCATGGTCTGTCGGGATCTGTGGAATCTATGGGGCAGGCCAACTTTGGACCTGTTTGGCATCTCAAGGAACCATCATCTTCCTCTCTTTTGTTCTCCAGCCACGGTCACTCTAGCATGAGTATCACAAAACCATGTCTACTCAGACAACCTCACTTCAAGATATTCTACCAAAGGTGGTCCATTCTTCCCCTGACAGGCTTTGGAAAGTCAGGAAGCTTGTCAGAACAAAAGGGTTCTTTAGACATGTCACAGAAGCCATTGCAAAACACAAGCGTCAATCTTCTATCAGCGTCTACCAGGCTAAGTGGGTGCTTTTCCAAAACTGGTGTCTCAGACACGTCAATTCTTCTGAGACATCTGTGACCCAGTTGCAGATTTCCTCCTTTATCTGAGGAAATCTAGAATCTTTCGTCCTCCTCCATTAAGAGATATCAAGCTGCTATGCTAAACTCAGTGTTTAAGCTCAAGGGCCTAGATCTTTTGTCAATCCAATCTTAACAACCTCATTAAGTCCTTGGATATGTCCAAGCAAAGGAAGGAAGATCTGGTGTCCAGGAACTGGGATGTAGTGTTGAAGTGGCTGACAGTCCCTCTTTTGAACCCTTACATTCCTTTTCTCTGAGAAACCTTTCTCAGAAAACTCTCTTCCTTGTAGCCTTCACTACTGCTAAACGTATTAGCGAGATCAAAGTCATTGATAAGGGAAGGTTTTCACTAGAAGAGACATGGTTTATTCCTTTCCCTGTGATTTTTAGCCAAGAACAAGGACCCATCCAAGCACTGGACTCATTCTTGCTCTATTACGAACTTAACGACATCCTTAGTTGTGAGGAATAATAGAGCTCTTTGTCCTGTTAGGGCTTTCAGGTAATTACCTGAACAGAACTGAGAAACTCTGAGGGTCACCCATTAACTTCTGGTGTTTTGTGAAGAACCTGTCTCGCCCTCTGACTAGACAGCATTGTCTTTCCTCTGGAGGGACTCAATTTCTGAGGCGCACTCTCAGAATTAGGAGGACATTCTGCCTATTTTTAAGTGAAAGCTCTCGATGTCAGTACAGTCTCTACCTCATTAGCTTTCAGGCACTATATGTTCCTTACTTCCGTTCCATAATCGACCTACTGGAAGTGCAAATTGATTTTTGCATCTCACTAATTAAAAAACAATGTTTTTAATTGTAGTACCTTGGGACCATTATCAGTGACTGGCATGGTGTTGGGTGAGGAAGCATAGGAGTTTCTCCTACCTCTCTTCGCCTTGAAATGAGGTGTCGAGTTTTGGGGAGCCTGGGTGTACTTTTTACCTGGAGTACCCACCATTCTTAGCCGATGGGTAATTGTTTTATGTCAATGTAGGTGACAGCATTGTCTGGTTATTTGCTATGTTGGTGCTGCACCCAGGGCAAGGGCACTTATGTAAGTCTTGTCAGCAGTCAGGCCTATCCTCCGCTGCAAGACTCCCACTTATGTAGAGGCGACCCACGGCTCAACTGCCACGCCACTACAGGTTAAGATGAGCACCAACCAGAAGTAGTTTACACCTGCAGTAGCTCTCTTACCATGTAAGGAAACAAGTATTGTTTCAATGCTAGCCATCCTTTCTATTTCAAGGCCATTATCACACATTAAGGTTTTGGAGTAGGATATGTCCATTCATCCCACCCCCTATCAATTTTGGATTCAGCTATATGAAAATTATATTTTTATAATAAAATTAAGTTTCACATGTACTTACTTACCAAGTAATTACAGAATCAGAGCCCTCCCTCCTGACCTCCAGTGGACATAAGGGCACAAACAGAATGATGCTACCAGCTAAGTCATTCCCAGTACTCCGGTAGTTGGGGGGCCTTATCACCTACACTAAACTATCGAAGTGTTACCATGATTTTCAAATTAAAGGCTGCCACGCGAGTTAGAAACTATAGCTATGTAATTACCTGGTAAGTATATATGAAACTTAATTTTATTATAAAAATATAATTTTTATGCTAAGGCCACTTGTTCAGTAAACTGTAAATAACAGTACAGGTTGGCCATCACTAATCCGGCATCATTGGGACCTAGAGGGTGCCGGATTAGCCATTTTACCAGATTAACCATTTATTAGGCTAGAATACACGAAACACAGTAGCTAAGCACCTCATCCTAGAATTAAAATATCCCATTAATCAGTACAAGTTGGTTAATAAAGAAAAGACAATTATCAAATACAGTTGGTGCTCGAGTTACGATAATTCGACTTACGATATTTCGAGTTTACGATGGATTAGCAATTAATACCGATACAAAAATATTTAGGAAATATTTTTAGATTTCGCGCAAGCGCAGGCAGCAAGAGAGACCAACTTCTTTTTCTCCATCTCTTTATTCATCTGCTAGTTAAAAAGGTAAAAGAGAATGATAAAAGTATTGTTAGTAACGTTATACTCTTGCGTAAATGCGTACAGCCATAAACAACCGAATGGGAAACTGTTGTTTTGCTAATAATCGTCCCGGATAACAACTGTTATGCTTGTATTTCAACCATCGTACGGTTAAACAATTACTGTAGTTATGTTACAAATGATGTTAAGTACTGTACAATAGGACTGATATATTTTTTACACTATACCCTCATTCGCTTTGGAGAAAAGATCGGCAAGGAAATATACTGCTACAGTAACTTTATGCTGCAATTTGTAGCTGAAGCTGAGGAAGCAATGTTCAAGCTGCTAATGACTATAGATTATCGTGCATCGGCAACATAGATGAAACTTGACCGTAAATAAAATTGGAGAGAATGTATTTTAATCAAAACTACTGGGCATGAAAGAATACAAATTACTGCTGTTTTCACGCCGATAACAGATAAATACATAAAGCTCGTATTATGATGAAATCAAGAGAAAATGGCGAATGGAATCTTGATTTTTTTCTTACACAAAACAAACATGCCCCCAAAACGGCCAGCAGCGATTTCCACGAACGTCACATATTAACGAAAAAAATAGCTAAATTAATTTCACAACGAAACGTATTTAAGTTATATTTCTATTTAAAAACATTTCGTATAACGAAAAATATCCTTGTCCCAAATAAAAAAAGTATCTATTCATTTACGATTACTAGAAGCAAGAAAAGCTCTCTGAACTGAGTTAAATGCGTGAAATAAACACCGCGTTATCGATTCCAAAAACAAAACAATGATCGCAATTTATAATAAAAAGCAATATGAGAATATACGCAATTGGATACAATGTAGTAAAGCATAACTTTTAAAAGATCCATGAAAAAGATGCACATTCGTTATGTTGATGTTTATATAATACTGTTAATATGAATAGTTAAGTATAATGTAGGCTAGGCCACCATATATGTAGCCTATAATGATATACCATAGCGTAGGCCAAAAGACAATAATAAATGTAAAAAATGGAACAGCAAAAGCATGCCTGTGTTTACAAACACCTCCAGTTTGTTGAGGCAGCACACTGCGCCACCAAATCGAAGCGGCGGGCGAAGCGAGTTAGCGCAGCAACCGGGAAATTTGAAAATTAGTGCGAAACAGAAATTACTGTAGCGAAATTTGTGCCGGATAACTGATTGTTCCGGACTACTGATTGCCGGATTAGTGATGGTCAACCTGTACTGTACTCTTATAATACAGTATTGCCACCACCAACAGAACACTGCAGTTGTACTACATTTTTAGGGCAATCAAACTTTTCTTAATCACTAGATTAAGAGAGGGGAGAATATCTACTTGTATGATTAGAAAAGTTGTAGATAAAGCGACAACAGGGTACAAAAAGACCACTTGTTCTTATCAGCAGTATGCTGGAGAAACTTTTTATTTTAAAGTGTATAAGGGTGGTGACTTGCAAAATGTTTAATTAGTGCTTCTTGGTAACTATAGTTTTCTGTAGTATTTAATAATTACTTCTAGTTATGGAGAAATGTATCCTTATGAAATCACTGAATGGACACCCAGTAGGGGGTAGTGCCATCAGTGCACCTCATGTGATACACTGTAGGCATTACTTAAGGTTCTTTACAGCATCCCTTTAGTCCCAGGCTGCAACCTCTTTCATTCCTACTACTGTACCTCTATTCATATTCTCTGTCTTCCATCTTAATTTCCACTCTCTCCTATCAATTGTTCCATAGTTCAACTGCAAAGTTTTCCTCCTGTGACACCTTAAAAACCTTTTTACTCTGAATTTCCCTTTCAGTGTTGAGTGACTTCACAGGTCCCAGAACTTGACCTTTGTCCTAAATTTTATATTTCATTTTATTCCCTATGAAATTACATTTTTAATATCGTTTTCAGGTTTTAAACACTCAGGGGGCAACTGTAACTGGGCAAGGAGGAAAACAGTTCATTTTACAGAAGAGTGGAGTAGCTGGATCACAACCTCAGATTGTTACTTTAGTTAAGACTAGTAAAGGTCTTACTCCTGTAAGTACAAGAGAATGTGCCTAATTAGGGTTTTTGTAATTGCCAATAGTTGCTTTCATCCTCATATAGTTGTTCTTTGTCTTTCACAGAGATAATCTTTCTTTAAAGTACACTCAGCAATAGTAATTTTTTAAAGCATGCTCAGTGCCACAAGCATATTTAAGTGGAGATTTGTCTTGGAGGTAATGAACATGGTAAGCTGTTCTGTTCATTCATATAGAATTTGATGAATATATAACATCAAATGCATAATTACTGATAGGAAAGGGCAGATGTAACTATGAAAACTATGAAGAACAAACTTGGTTCTGGATAGTGCTGTCAAAAAAACCAAGAGATGTTTATCATCCAAGGCAAAAAAGATAGTGGCTAACGGAAAGAGAGAAAATAGTTACTTGGTAACAGAATAACTTAGAAATTGCCAAAAATCATGGGGATAACATGAATTTCTGTCACTTGCCAATATTCTCCATAAATCCCTTTGTAAGAACAAAATTTGGAAAATAAAGGAAAAGGACAAAGTTGGGATATACAGTACACACATCATCATTTGTAACAATTGTAATTTGGCGTATGTTGGGGGGGAGGAGAATGGAAGAAATCTGTACATATATATAACCAGAAAGCAGTGCCTGTAGTTATCTATAAATTTATACAAACCAGTTTATAATAAGTAGCTTTACTTTACGTGATCCAGACCCAGTTGTGTAAACTTAACGAAAAAGAAGAAAAGTCCTCCTGCGCTTACCCAGATAACACTCCACTGTCCCACCAAGCAATGTGTTATTCTTCTGTGTTACTTCTGAGTTGGTTATGCTTCCCAGGATTAACACTTGTTTTCCAAGCTAATTTGCTGATTTGCCATTCTTTCCTGATTACATTCATATTTTAATTTATTTTGCTTTTCTTTAAAGTGTGATGCTCAATGTTAGTGAGTTTACTGCTATGTTAGAGCCCTTTGCCTCTCAGTCAGTGACTTACTATATTGCCACTGATTCTGGCAAGTATTCTTTTCAATTTTCAGTTATAGTTTACATTATTCCATCAGTAGGTAATTCATGCATAAGTCGTCATTATTTGGGATGAATCTAACCTACTGTTAAGATAGCTTAAATCTCCGCGCCGATAGGCGATAGCATTCCAACAAAAGATCGAATGGCTGCCCGGATGACTGTCTAGTAAACCTGTTCTCCACCAGGTTTGTTTCGAATGTTTTAGCTCGTGTGAGAATTCTTGCTACCATGTGTATAGGCACTTGTTGGTATTTCATGGCTGTTTGCTGCTATCACGGTACTGTACATTTATTTTTCCTCGGATGCTTCCATTGGAATCAAGGCTTAAGAACGTCAGCCTTTGTAGGAATGATTGTGTTAGCAGGATGTTAATTTTTTAGGAGATACTGTTTATGCTGGCTGCAATAGTATAAAGATTGATCTTGAGAAAAGATGTGAGGAAGTAGGGATTTTTGAAGGATTTTCCGCTTAAGTTCTTTAGTATAGGAAGAGAAGTGAAGCAGATAGATTGCAAAAGAAATTAGTTAGGTCAGGTTATCAACCTGTCATTTCTCCCTCTTCTCCAGGTCCTTCACCTATAGTTGTCCATACTCAGTCTAGACTTTTCCTTTGCTAATACTTTTGTTAGTACTGATACTTCCTCTTTAGCTCTGCCTTCTGCTCCCCTTTCGGTTCAGGAAAAGCATACTGTATTTATAATTTAGAACAGGACGAAAACCTTATTTTGGTTAGCAGAGAGTTTGTCTGAATTGGTTGGGGAACCGGTCCGGGTCCCCCCCATAGTGTGCAGTCATTTTCACTTTCCCTCATAAGTGGTAAGGTGTTGGTGCCTTTGCCCATCTGTATCCAGAACTTAGGACTGCCCTGCGACAGTTGGAAGAGCCTGCTGTCAGGGGACTGGGTCGGTTCTCGGGGCGATGTGGTTTTGTGCCCTTCATCACCCGCCTCTCCGTTTTTTAACTCTTGAGTTTCGTATAATGCGTTAGCTGAAAGATAATTTTAGAAAACGTTAATCTTCACTACATATGTGACTTTACCATCATCGGCACAAAGTATTAGGTTGTTAACACTGGTAGGACTAATTATATAGGTATAGACAGTTTTATTAATAATAATGTCTGCAGTGAGTTGTACTTATTTTGATGTTATGTCAACTCAGTCAATTGTTTAACCAATCTCTTCATCTTTTGTTTATTCTAAATCCTTGTCTGCTAGCCTGTTCCTCTTTCTCCATCGAAATGCACTTGTTTGCTCTTTACATGCTTTTTCTTCAGCTATGGGCAAACATCTTACTTCTGCCTCGATTAATGTTTCTCTTTCCAAATCTACCATGGTTACGGTTTCTACTGTTGTTTCAAAGCTAGATATTATTCTAGCTACTTAGCTTTCTAAGGATGTGTCACATGGGAATGCTCTCAAGTCTGTTGACTTGCTTTTGGATGAGGCGGGGGAGTCGTTGCACCTCCTCTCCCCCCTCCCTCCCAAAATTTCCCATTTTCTTGGTGCCTCGTTTTCTTTCGCTCAGCTTACTGGTGTGGGCTTGCCAAGTTACTTCGGACTGCATTTCCCTGTTGGCCTTTCATCGTAGATGCGGTACAGGTACTTGGCTGCTGTTGCCTCCTGTCTCCCACTATCTGGCGGAAGAAGAGTTTGAATCGGTGGATCTTCAGTTTGATCGGCATTTGCTGGAGCATTGTGCTCCACCGTATCCTCATTTAGTTAAGGAAAGAGACCACATAGAGAATAGGTCTGTGTTGTCAAGTATTTCGGCACCCTTTAAGTATATTGAGAAAGAGATCCCAAGATTTCTCTTTCAATTAAAGCGTGTTTCGTGAATTATCTAGTACTCTGGCGCACAAAGCTCCCTATAAGTCTGCCGCAGCTTGTCTTCTGGTTTTTTATGAAGTTGCTTAGCATTGCCTCATTATACAGGCGCTTAATCGGTGCTCGTTATACAGGCACTTAATCGGTACTTAAACTCTCTTCGGTTGCAGATTCAGTTTTCTCTATCTCTTTCCTGTGAAGAGACAGACTCAAGATTGACAAGTGCTTTGGACATGCTGAAATGGAGTCTCAGTTTAGATTGTTGAAGTTTATCTTTTTATTGAACTTTTGTTCAGTATAATTGCCTCTTCTAGGCATCAACTCAGAGTGTGAGACACCAGCTTTGTGTGTTTGTGGCACTAGCTTAGGGAGTCTGGGAAGCCAGCTTTAAGTGTTTTTGGCGTCTGCGGGAGTTAGTGAGGAAGAATGCTAGTTTTCAACTTGCACAGTCAAACCCATTTCTGACACTGCAGGCTAATGTTCTCATGTTTATGCTAACTCGGTTTAGAAGAAGTGAGAACACTTGTTCCTATCTGTAGTATAGGCTTATGCTGCACAGGTTAAGGCAATAAACAATTACCGTAGCTTATGGCACAAATGACGTTAAGTAGAATAGGACTGATATATTTTTACATTATACCCTTATTCTTTATGGATAAAAGATCCTCAAGGAAATTTACTGCTAAATTTAAGCTGCAGGTTGTAGCTGAAGCTGAGAAAACAATGTTCAAGCTGCTAATGACTATACTGTAAATTATCGTGCATCGGCAACATAGATGAAACTCGATCATAATTAAAATGGAAGAGAAAGTATTTTCATCAAAACTACTGAGCATGAAAGAACACATTACTGCTATTTTTACACCAATAAACAATAAATACGTAAAGCTCGTATTATGATGAATCAAGTGAAAATAGCGAACGGAATCTTAAATTTTTGTTACACAAAACAAATGCCCCCAAATGGCTATCATCAATCGTCATCTATTATTAACAAAAGTGAATTAAAGCATAACATTTTAAAAGATCCATGGAAGAGATGCATGTTTGCTTATGTTGATGTTTGTATAATACGATATGCAAATATGAAGTACAGTATAATGGAGGCTATGCTACCGTGTATGTATACAATATACCGTAGTGTAGGCTAAGCTAATTCTTGTTTGTTGTTCAATTTCTCTTTGTAATGAATTATCATAAGTCACTTTGCATGAACCTCCAGAATTAGCTGATATTAATAATTACTAGACTGTGTATGTAAAGAGTATATTTTATAGTGTAGGCTAGGCTATGTTCGAGATACGTTTTGGTATTTCTTACGTTTTTCCAACAAACGATGGTTTTTTTTGGAACCTAACCCCATCGTAAGTAGGATAATACATGTAGAAGCATTTTTAGTTTTTTTTTTGTGTGTGTGAACTATCAAAATAGGCAGTTCTGAATGTTTTAGAAGGGTTCTAAGTATTAGCTGGTTTTAGCTATTCGCGTGGTGTGTGTTACGCATCCCCTGTGAATACGGGGGGTTTACTGTATGGTATAGGAGTGTACCTTTATATCATAAAGGTATTTATTTTTAGTGACTGTCGTTTTACATGGCTTTTGGACTCGGGCACAGGGGTCCCCTTTTGCCGCTTTTGTTTCATTCTAGCTGAATTGACGCAGCTTTCTCCGCAAGGCTGCTCTTTGCTATACACATATGAGATCCTTGCTCCCTGATTGGAATCCAACTTCTGGTGGCAGTAATATCCAGAAAGGATTCCAGATCAGGTAAGAATGTTTTGGGTTTCATGCAAGAAACCTTTTGTCAGGCTGCACTACCTACCATCCTCTTCTCAATGTGGGAATCAGCTGTCTTTAGCAGTATCATCCCAAATAGTATAAATTTTCATACAATTTATTATTATTTGGATACTTACCTACTGTTAAGGACGCAGGTTCTCCATCTAACCCAAAACCGTTATTTATCACTGGATCAATGTAGTTTTTTTATATGTTATACCTACTTGTACAAAGATAAATCTGTGCGAGTTTCATTGAATTCGGACTGTTATTTTTTTTTTTATGAATAAAAACTATATATCAGAAAAAAAAATTAAATTCTATTTTTCTCAAAAAGTACTGAATAGAATTAATAACAAATTTCCATGAATCTTGTTTATTACAATATAAACAAAATCTATGAAGGATTTTTCCATGTTTTCAATATTTTTTTTTTTAAATATATATATAAATATACATTTTTTAAAGTTTGAAAAATATAAAAATTGAAAATAAACTTTAGAAAAACTCCTCCATACGAAATATTGTTGTAAATTTATTCCTCTTTATAACGATGTATTTGGATTTGAAATCGGTTGATAAATAGCGGAGAAAAATAGCTTGAATGTCAATAAGTATAGTTTTGAGATATCGATGCCCAAAGTTTGAAGTGAGATTATGAAGGAAAACAAAACAT
Source organism: Macrobrachium rosenbergii (assembly GCF_040412425.1). Classification (NCBI taxonomy): domain Eukaryota; kingdom Metazoa; phylum Arthropoda; class Malacostraca; order Decapoda; family Palaemonidae; genus Macrobrachium; species Macrobrachium rosenbergii. Next base: position 66,074,029 of record NC_089745.1, read on the forward strand.
TATTGCTTTCATTAGCAGTTGTCGCTATTGATACTTATTTGGAACTACTCTAAATTACTTGAAGAACAACTACCTTTCTTACCCGATACAATTTCTGCTCATTACCGCAAGCATGGCCCCAAGTCCCCGCCCTAATTAGGGGTATTAATCACTCAAGGTGAGGGTGTCAGGAGGTACCACCTCCTTCCTTGTCGCCTGGTTTAACTTTTTTATGGATTCTAAAAAGCTCCTCCCTCATAATCTTCACTTTTTCTTCTTTTTTTCTTCTGTCTCTTATTCTTCGGTTTTCGTTTCCTGATTCTTTCGTTATCCAGACTTTTAGTGATCTCCTAATTTCATTGCTTGTGCCAAACAAAGAGGTTAGAAGATTACTTCTCTCATAACCAAAATTATGTTCTAGTGTAGTCACTTTGGCTGCAAATATGACTCTTTTCAGGCCAAAAAACTTTACCTTAGGACATTTCATCCACAGTCTACTGTGAATGGACTCATTTGGATTTTGTGTCCATCCAGGTAGGCATCTCTTTAGAAGTTCTGGATCACTCATGTCTCTGAATACCTGACGTATGTGGCCAATCAGTTCTTTAGGTATATTTCTCAGGGTGTTTTTTCTAGTGTCATGAGAAGGTGGTTCTTCACCTAAAGCCTGTGCCCTGTTGTAAAAACACCATGACTCGGTGCCTTTCGGACACATTTTATGACCACCTGGGTCTTTGTCAGATGATATCATATGGAAATATGTTGCCCAAACTGCCCTCCTCATGATATCTACACTTGTATTAGTATGACTTCTCAGGGCCCTTCCATAACATCCTTGAATGTATTCAATGAGCTTTTGTGTTAGGAGATTTCTTCCAGAAAGCAAGCTCATTTTCCTGAGCTTTCCAGTTTTAGTCATCGTTATCTCACTCAACTCTTTCTTTAGCTTCATCAAGCGATAACCCATCCTCTTCTCCGCATGGTTTATACATTCTTGTTTGCTTACTTTAACACTGATATATGGGCCTTCTCCATTATTCAGTTGACATACAGCTTTATAAGCACTCGAGTCTCCGCTGCACAAATCTTGCATACGAAACCAAGATTTTCTGATCGAGACCACATTCTCACTGCTTGCTCTGCTTCCATACTTCCTGATTTACCATCAAAATTTTTCCCACAGTCATGACGTTTTTCCTTATTCTCAGAGCACGCTTTACAATAGTTACTGATCACTTCAAAATCTATTACTGTACCTGTAAATACTTCAATAACAAAACCAACCCCACATGTGACTTATGCCCACGAGTAAGCCAGGTGCCACAAAAGACACATCAATGTTTATAACATTATTTTCGTCTGGCACTGCTCCAAGTTTCTTTACATAAAAATCATATACAAACTTATGAGCCTTAGCCTGCATTTTCATGAAATGTTTTTATTGCATTTGAATATATATTTGCTGTATCTATTATATGATCCAGCACTAAGTGGATCACCACCAATCAAACCTCCCATTTTTCTTAGCCCTGCACGACCAGTGCCATTGTTCAATGAAAGAAAACTTCTCGCAAATTATTGTGTGTGTATTGTTGATGCTTTTTCCTTTTCCATATAATTTTGGTGGAACTTGGTTTAGTACTCTATTACACGAATTACACACAACTTCAAAGGTAGTATCCCATCTGTCCTTCTTGGTGACTATTTCTAAGCTATTTTTTTTACATTTTCTCTTTGGACATTTTAATACACTTACTAATGCTTTTAGCTGTTCATTACTTATGCAATGAATATCATCATATTCCTTTGTCTGATTTTCCTCATCCTCGTCTATTGACATCAGCTGAGATCGAATTTCTAGAAGAGGAAGGCGGCAATCACCATTCAAAGTAGGCCCTGATGATGATGATGATGATGATGATGATGATGCAGTAACTTCCTCACAGACAGATTCCTCAACAATATCTTCCATTTGGCCTATTTGCTCTTGTTCATTTGGTAATGACGAATCACTAACATTTGGGTCACGCATGGCACCAACATCACTTCACTATCGCCGCCATGCGTCTCATGACTGTCCTCACTCTTGACTGCTTTATGCTTATTTGCCCACCTAAAATGAGATGCCACTGTCATATTTTTTCCTTCTGGCAGCTAAGGTACTTCTTCTCAGTTTGGGCATTGTGGAAAGTTAGTCAAGAACCCGTATTTGAAAACTCGGAGGGTAAACACAAAACAACTCAGAGGGTAAACAAAACCACACAGAGTAAACAAAAGCTTCGTGACACTTCCGTTTCACGAGGAGCACTGAAATGATAGGTTAGTCATTGTTCTAGCTGCTGTGTGATTTACAGATATGATACATTGCTGCCAAACGTATTTAATATATAAAAAAATAATTGAAAAATTACGTCTCTATGCAAAAGCAATGCACAAGATTTGAACCTTACATCGTCTGCATTAGCAGACGATGCAGTTAGGGTGACATCACCATTTAAAAACCGATATATCTTCTTTATATATAAGAATTATTGCCTGAAACTTCTTGAGGGCATGTACGATATGTTTGCGATAGATACAAGTAATATCTCGATTTTCGGTATCTGAAAGTTTTTATGTGTATACCCATGGTGGACTGCTACCTTAAAGAAGACTCCACCCAGCCTCCCCTCAACTTAGTGGGCAGTCATGAAGAATTCTGACAAGCTAAAACATTCGAAACACACCTGGTGGAGAACGTGTAATAGACAGTCATCCAGGCAGCCATTCAATCTTTTGTTTGAATGCCAACTCACATATCGGTGCAGAGATATAAGCTATCTTTAACAGTAGGCAAGTATCCAAATAATAAATTTTATGAAAATTTATATTTTTGCTTGATTTTAAAAGGAGCTGTTAAGAGTGATTTTTGTCATTGCCTAGTCCTTTGGTATGTTTACTAGGTAAATATTTTGCTCTTTCCAGTTCACAGTAACGGTTTCCTTCGGATTTCTGGTTGTTCTGAGCTGCACATTACTGACCTTTTTGTTTTTTATTTGTAGTGCCTTTAGTTACCAATATCAATGTCTATATTCAATGTGAATGATTTTGAAAAAGTTTTATATTTGCAAGAATGAAAAGTTTTAAAAATTACCTTTTTCAAAATGTTCTGGGGGTGAATGACTTCTGAAAAACATTCTATCACATACAGTATATTAGTGTGATTGAATAACTTGGAGGCCAGTAGTCTTTCATATTTAGTTTTCTCTTTTGTACTATTAATGAGGGCATGGTGTCTATAAATTAAGAGCATAGAGTGTAAAGGTCATGGAGCTTTGTAGCTGTGATGTTTGTAGACCATGATTTTATTAAAAGTTAGTGGTCATGTACATTTCCATTATGGAATTGTTTGAAAAATAATTTAGAGTACTACCAGTCGAATATAAATATAATTCTTAAAGTTCTGAGCTCAATGAGAAATGAAAGATGTATTGAAATTCCCAACAGTTGTCTTGCTGGAGTCCATGCTTTCAATATCAGGAAGTTGATACTATGTGTTATTTTCATAAGAAAGAACATGATTTAGTTGGCTTGATACTGCCATCAAGTTAGGTACATGCAAAATTCTCACCAGCACATGGTTTTGTTCTTAAGAGCAGTCAGTATAAGAGTCCCATGTGTTTACTTGGCATAACTATTATTTGCTGTGTCCATGTGTTCCACACTTTGTTTTGCTTGTTGAAAATTTGTGTGATAATTGCATGTCATCCTGCCAGGCCTTGATTGAATAGATTAACTGTTTTATTCATTTTTAATAATTGTACTACTGACTTTCTGGATGTTATTGAGTTTGCTTTGATTATCTTACTTGCGATATTTCTACATGGAAATCATGATGCTTTTAAACACAAACTCTGATTCACATTAGTTTTTCCGAAGTGTAAAGTGTCCATAGTAGCAGGATTTGAATTTTTATTTCGAATGTGTGATGGAAAATATAAGTTTAAGAAAGACTGAACTCCTAGCTATTAGGGCAAGGCGAAGAGGGAGGTATGTGAACACTATATTATATAAAGCTTCATTTTGTTTTCTCTCTCCCCCCATTTTGGAAGTTTAGAACCTTTTTACCTTACCACTGCTTCTTCAGGCCACATTATCCTGTAGATATGAATTATATGTTCAAGAATTTCATTTTTCTTCCACCCTTGCACGTTAATTGCTTCACATGATGGTACTGCTGTAGCTCATGTCACCTGTTGTTAATGTTGCTTCATATCAATCTGGTGCTACTCCAGCTATTGCCACTAGTATTCTTAGAATCATATTTAAGTATCACTTGTTGTACTCAGGACTTTTCCTGGAGTGTTTCGAGTGCTGGTTGTGAGAACATTCCCCCCTTTAAAGGGCAGACATTATTCAATGGGTGGGAAGGACTGGTTACAACTTCTTGCAATACTAGGGTGGCCACTGATGTTCATCCCTGCCAGACTGTTGCTGGGTTCACTTCTCACACATTAACAGACATACCTTAGTTAACAAACCTCTACATTAACAGAGTTTGTTTAAAGGATTTTTTTTTTTTTCCAAGGAAAAATTTTTGCCATTTATGGACTTTCGTTTGGTTAAAGAGTTAAGCATGTGTCCGGTTCCCAGATGACACAAAGGAAAGAGCTCAGCTTGAGTTTGGGTCTTGCTCAGAGCACATCACTGCTAAACCATCTTTTTTGTGTATGCATTTTGCTATTCTAGTGCAAAGTAACTTGTACTGTATGTAAGTCACACCCCATAAGAAACCTATTGTAGAGATGTCAGCAAAGCTGAGCCTGTTGTAGAGGATATTGTGTCTCTGGACTTCAGGGTCAGTGATGATGGTGAGTTAGTGGAAGAACACAAAGCAGAACTCACCACAAAACTGCAGGACCTTCAGAGGGAGTAACAACAGACAACAGCTGGGGAATTGTATTCAGAGGAGGCAGAGGAAAAGAAGAATACCCCTAGATCATTATAAAAGAAATTTATGCAAAATGAAATGAAGTGCTAAGTTTAAACAAAAAATATTACCCTAACAAAGCCACAACTTATAAAACCTGCCAAATGACAGCACTGTCTCTCATTTTAAGAGAATTTTAAAATGCAAGCAAAAATGAATATCATATGACAGGTTTTTAGTGAGAAAGAAATACACTGAATCTCGGAAAGAAAGGGGGAGAAAGAGACAAGAGAAACAACCCCAGAAGCACAGTTGCCTGCCATTGTTATGGAAGGGGACTTGCCTTCCAAACAATAAATCTCTCCTCCTCTTCACCTTTCTCACCACCTACCCCATACACCATCAACTCTCCCATAATTGAGAGCAAATTTCCATTTATTTTATCTGTGTACTTTGGTTTTTTTGTATAATTTTACATGCCAGCCTTAAATTCTTGTTAAACTGCTTTCCTGTGTTGTATTTTTGGAGGTCTGGAGTGTATTAACTGAATTCCCTAGTATTTCTTTTGGAAAAAATTCACACAGTGAAAGGGCAGCATTCAGAACGGATTAAGTCCTTAACCGAGGCACTGCACCACTCCAGCAACTCTTCTACCCCCAAGTCCTATGAGACCAAGTGGGCTGATTTGATTTATGGAAAGTTCATCCCACTTTGTTTCTCCCCATAGGAGGTAGTGCTGTCAGTGCACCTCACATGTGCACTGTAGGCATTACTCAAGGTGTTTGCAGTATCTCTGGCCCCTAGCTTCAGCAACTTTTTAACACTTCGTCTATTTCTGTTTCCTTTATTTCTGCCTGTTGCCCAGCCTCTCTTCATTCCTTTCTTCCTGCCTGCTGCCCAGCTTCTCATCATTCCTTTCTTTCTGCCTGCTGCCCAGCCTCTTTCATTCCTTTCTTCCTGCCTGCTGCCCAACCTCTCTTCATTCCTTTCTTTCTGCCTGCTGCCCAGCCTCTTTCATTCCTTTCTGCCTGCTGCCCAACCTCTCTTTATTCCTTTCTTTCTGCCTGCTGCCCAGCCTGTCTTCATTCCTTTCTTTCTGCCTGCTGCCCAGCCTCTCTTCATTCCTTTCTTTCTGCCTGCTGCCAGCCTCTCTTCATTCCTTTCTTTCTGCCTGCTGCCCAGTCTCGCTTCATTCCTTTCTTTCTGCCTGCTGCCCAGCCTCTCTTCATTTCTTTCTGCCTGCTGCCCAGCACTCTTCATTCCTTTCTTTCTGCCTGCTGCCCAGCCTCTCTTCACTAATATGTCTTGGTAGAATTTTGGGGTTTTCCTTCATTTTCACCTTTAAATCCTAGTACTTGAAGCGATTTATTTTCTGGATCTCTTTATCTTGTGGTCCAACTAGTCTAATTCCTCTTTTTCATAGTGTTTAGCACTGAATGGCAGAATGTGCCCCAGTACTTGGCTTTGTTTCCTGAATTTCAGGATTCATTCTTTCTTCCTTGTTTCTCCTTCCTAATTTTTTTTTTTTTTAAGGAGAAAGAACTTTTGTTTCATTACAACCTTATTCATATATATGCATATATTTGTCCAGAATGTTCTCAAGTGTAGTCTGGTAAACAGAGGGTAGTGTCTCCATGCATGCACCATTGAATCTACAAGTACGTTTTAACCAGTAACCTCACTTTTCATGTATACTGGCTCTGAGGCAGTAAGACTTGAGAGGCTGGGAGGTGGCAATCATTTGTTTATAAATGAGTATGTATGAAATAAATTGTAATAAAGATATTGTTTGGTATCTCCCATAAAGAGTTGACTTTATTGAATACCATAAAAGACATTTCCAGAATATTGGCAGTTTTTTTTTTTTTTTTTTTTTTTTCTCTTTCATAAGATTCACTTGGTTCCTCATAGTGTCAGATCTCTTTGAACTTCTCAAGAAGACAACTTAGCTTGCATTAATTATTCAAATCATTTTTTTTTTTTTTTTTTTTTGCTTCAGTTCAGTCCGTCAACATCAAATTTTTACAGTTTATGTATCCTAAGGAAACTAATTTATTTAAGAAGTATGTAGTTAATAATTTAATTTCCCCATGGCTTCAACTAACTTATTTAAGAAGTTTGTGGTAAATAATTTAATTTCCCCATGACTTCATTATAAGAACCCAGTTGTCAGACCAACAGGATTATATCTTGGAATAGTTTTAAATCTTTTCAATAAATGATTTAATTGGTATTTGACGACAAAAAACAAATATCCCCATGTATATTTAAGTTTTGAGGAAATACGTTCATACCACACACTGCAACATCTGTTGAAGGAAGGTAAGAAGGCTTACAGTCAAGTCCATTGGAATACTTTGCTTCTGAGAAGATTGGACAGGATGATGGGTGGGTGCTTGCCATGTGAAATTTGCGGAAAACTGTAACTTGGTTGATCACATAATATTCATAGAGTGTTGTCAGTCTTACAGTTTTCCTACTTCAGTTATGTCACCCATGAGCTTTTGATAAATTTTTTATTGACTGGGTACAGGCAGTTTCGAGATATAGTTGAATAGTTTGCTCCTAATACCATAAGTTAATAACCTTCATCTTTCACATCTCATGCCCTTCACATTACATAAAGGAAATATTGTTTGGAACACAACACACTATAGCTTTCGAAGTGGGAATTCTTGCCATCATTTTAGTCCCTCTGACATGGTCTTGAGCTAACAAATCTTGCTAACTTTGTGTTCACTTCAACAAAGCAAACTGGATTGAGGCAAGTGAGGAAATAGAGACACGCCCCCATTTATTGGCTGTTCTTCATCCATCTAGAATCACAATTTTTTTTTTTTTTTTTTTTTTGAAATATTTGATAGTCATCCCATTGCCATAAAAAAAAGGTCAAGCAAGGTAATGATTTTATTTTCATACCAAAGCAGGCAATCATCATGTTTCAGTTTTATGATGCTGGTGATAGAAAATTTTGCAAATTGTAAATTTGTTTAGATAATTCTGTGCGCCACTTTCTGACATTAGACAAAAAACATTTTCTTCAGTGTTTGGGAAATATTTTATAATCTGTTAGAAAATAAGCTCAAAGAAATCATTTAACTTCTTTCTTGCAGATGTCCAAAGTTAATCTTGTTCAGAGTAAACCTGGAGTGGGTGGACAGGGAGCAACTATTGTAAAGCTTGTGACAACCCAAGCAGCAGGTGCTGGAAAACCCATCATGACAACATCTACAACACAATCTGGCCAAATCCTGAGCCTTCAAGGAGGCACTCCAACTACTGTCAAGACTGCTGTACAAGGCCAGAATATTGTTATAGCAAAACAACAGGTATGTGTTGTTGCAGTTGATACTACACATGCAATGAATTCTTTGCTGCAATAATTTTACATTTTCATGATGAAATGTGTAGAATTTTAAAATCCTGTAAAATAAATTTTTGGCATTGTGTTACATAATGTTTTCAAGTTTTTTTCATCAGATTATTGGTTAAAAGGTAGTTAACTAACTTTTCATTTTCAGTTATATTATTTTGTAACTTTCTGATGAAAAGCCATGTATAAAGCAGAACTGTATTATTGGGGTTTCTCTAGCTGGGTACTACAACTGTTGGAGGAAAACAGACTATAGTCATTACCAAACCTGGAGCAGCTGGTGCAAGTGGGATCAGACCACAAACATCCCAAATTATAGTTGTAACAACTGCTTCTGCTATCAGAACGCTACAAACCACTACTACTACTACATTAGCTGGAGGACAGACTGCTCAGGTTAGTAGGTAAACTAATTTTACAATAGCCTGTCTTCAGAAATCCACAGAACGATAGACAGTTGAGACATAGTCCCTTCCCTTACCATCACACTTCCTAACATTAATGTTGTCCCCTTAAATGGTGTTGTAGGTGCCTGCTGGTGGTGGTGGTATGAAAATGGTAGTGGTATCGTCTGGGGGTGCTAGTGGCAGCACAACTACCCAGTCTGTCACAAAGCCCATGACCATTACAGTGGCTGGGCAGGCAGGGCAGCAGGCTGGTGCCAACACCAAGACAGTCACCATAGCTGCCAAGTCTGGCACTCCTAGTACCACCACAACTCTCCTCAACACTGGGTCAGGCCAGATCATTGCTGTTCCTGCCCAGGGTTTGCTGCAATCAGGGCAGCAGGTGAGCACATTATCATCAGTCCCCAGTTTATTATCACCAGATAACAAGCAGCCCATTTTTATATATATAGGAATTGTGTCCTTGAGTTAAGCTTAATTAGTTCATTTATGTTGAGCGCCACTTAGGTAGGGTCTCTGAAGTGGAGTGGGAATTGTTACTGAAATTTCAAGTTACCTACATTAAGAAGAGTTTAGTAGGATAACCACTACTTATGCTGGTTTATGAGAAGTTAATTTCATAACTCTGGTTATGGTACTTACTCTTGCATTATGATTGGCAAGTCATGTTGAAGTTTTGTTATTGTTATAAAGAAGTCATATTTTTATTGACTCATAGTGTCTGGCCATAGGATTTGTTCTTTAGAAAGGATGGAAATTATAAAAGGTAAAGTTAAATAGGAAAGTTAGGTGCGAAGAGACTAGTGTAAATGGGTAAAAAGCAGCAGGTACAAAATAATGTAGCTGTAGTTCAAGGGATGTTGCAGAGAGCAAACTTTTGGACATTGCATTTATAAACATTTTTTTAATTTTTAATTCAAAGAGAAAAATTAAAAGTAGTTTACTTTTAAATTGCAACATTTTTACACATTGCAGCATTTTTCACGATCTCATTAAGGTCCAGATGCTTGGAGGACAGTGTCAGGGTGATTAAAACTTCTTATTAATGACAAATAACTGGGGGAGTTTAGTTGAAGGAAAAGACAGAAACATAGGGATCATAAGGAATTAACCAGGGGAAAATTTAAAGTTGATGGGATGTGTATGTTGTGTTTCATAATTACATCCAAGCTAAATGACTGTCCAAATGACAATAAGGCATTCAGTTGGTTGTATAATTGCATTTTAATGTTGGGGAAGAAAGCAACAGTAGTTTTATAGATATACAGTTATCATATTTTTATTCAGTATCTTTGTATCCTATTACTCTTTTTTTTTTTTTTTACAAAAATTATTAGGAAGATATCAAATTAATCTGTGTGTATGTCACTTAGGGATACAGGATCAGGAAGTACAATGAAATAATAAGGGATCAAAGTGATTTCTAATATGTCTCCATGGGTTAGAGTTGGCAAATCATTTAATGGAAAAATAACAACTTCAGAGAACAATTTATGGTAAAGAATTTTGCAAAGTTGCAAGTAAATATAAAAATTAAAGAAATGGGTTGTTTGTGTGATGGTACAGTATTTGATTACTTAATAGTTCCCTTGCAAGTAAATATTTTTTACTAAGTAAAAATAGAGAAATTTTAAATAATGGTAGTTTCAACTGTCTCACTGTCTCAGGTTTGATAATTTTACTAACATTACTAAAAGATTGAAACCCATATATATCCAAATATATTCCCAGTAAAGGTGATTGGCAGTGACATTGATTTTTTAAACTAGTTTTTGCCTTGTTCTTTGGGGTTACATTTGGTTCTGCACTTAAAATAATGATCAGTTTTAAATTTTTTTAATTCTCATCTATTTGTAGGTCTAAGTTTTAATAAGGTAAATTATTTTTATTTACAAATCAGAAATTGTTGTCTAAGATAATAGGACATATTTGCAACATAGTTTGTATATTGACATTGATTTCTTGAATGTTTGTCATGTCCCTGCCAAAGTATAAGAATCACCTTGTAGTATTAGTTCTTTTACACTTAATAACCTTGTAAGCTAATGACTGATGCTAAATATACACCTTTCAGTCTCTTATTTTAGTGAACTTTTGTCAGTTTTGTACATAGACACTTTGGAAATTCACATTAAAATGTGCAAGTTAAGTATTTTAGATAATTATCATAAGAATTTCTGTAAGTGTTCCCAGTTCTCATTTAACAAAGCCTGTATTTTGGGATAGACTAGTTATGAAAGTCCTGAAATTGATCTTAGTTGGCACACTGGGAGTGAGAGTACAAAGTAAGGCAATTTTGTTGTAACACCCACACTTGTTATGTAGTGGTTATGTTTTTTGTTTACAGAAATTGTTAAATGTTGCAGGTTCTGTATTGTTTTAATCTGATGGAATGAAAAGTAATTTTAGAATCTACATCTGCTTTTTCATATTGAGGAAATAAATTGCCTTTGATCTCTGTACTCAGATGCCTGTTGAAAGTCCATAAATGGCAACAGAAGTAGCACATAACAATTTTTTCCAGATGCGTCGGATATACTAGTCCTAACAGTTTATTTTTTAAGGTTTCACACACATGAATGGCAGGTTTGTATATTTTTAAACTGTACTGCAGCAGGTATTGTTTACTTGGCGTAGTTAAAGGTTTGTTTGTTAAAAAGAACATTACAGAATTGTTTCAAAACATGAACTATACATTATTTTGGGCTATAGTTTATAGCATTATATATAATCTTTTGAGGGATCATAGATGTAGGAAGTTGTGTTCCTTTGTAAGACTCCAGTCCTCATCCCTTCAGATTTTATAATTTTGCAGTAGTAAAATAAAATTATTGAAAGTAATTTTATCTTTTGTTAGTTGTGTAGTAGCATATTTTGACAGTTCAGATACCCTAAAAAAATTTCCTCATTGATTTTTCACATTTTCCCACGTGTCCTGAATTTACCCAGGTTCACCCATCTTTTTGTCTGTTCATAGAATGGGTGTAGTCTCAAAATGTGTGCTCCCCTTCTGAGATTCTGGTATGTTTTAGCTAATGACCTCAGGTATCCTGCAATGATGTTGATAGAACTGTTCAGTTTCCAAGGTGTTTTCTTCACAGAGGATCATTATACATGTATCAGTATTTATTCATAATTTATTTCCTGTATTCTGTCATTAGTCATCATTTCAGCCCGAAACATGCTCAGTAAGTGATAAAAAGAGTGATTCATCTTTGGGAAAATTGATGCCATGATTAAAATCCTAGAAAGCAGTTCCAGGAATTAAACAGAAAGAAACATAACTTAAAAGTTATGAAAACTAGTAACAGTAATTACAGGTCTTAGCAACAAGGGTCACCAAACCTAGAAGCAAACTTTACTTTATAAAATGAAAAACCACTAAAATGAAAAACCACTACAAACTACCAGTTACCTTGAAGAATAAAGATGGAAAGATGATGAAAATGGATGGCACAACACACAAAATGCAAAAATAGCTTAATCTTTGGAAAGCATTACAGAAAATGCTTGAACACTGCTGAAGCACACGAGAATAACTACTGCTGGGAATGTTTTGTGCTTGGTTTAGGCATTTACAGTGGGTGTGACTGGAGAGCCATTGTTTGGAAGAAAGGTTTTTTTTATGATTATTAGGTTTGTATGAACATGTTTTATTTTATAAAAACTTTCTTTAATTAAGATAAAAAGAGTGCCATTCCATGCTGCCTGTGATGTCCACAACTCACCTGCCTTGTCAGTACTTTACCTGTATGCTCAAATCCTGAATTTTCAATTTACCAGCCTACATGTTCAACCCATGTTCTGCTTATTGCTTGTCCTGCAGATGTGATTGCCAGTGAAACTTTCATGATTCACATTCAGACACATCTGAGTCATGTTCACTGTGACTGTTACACCTCCTCCTGTAGTGATTGTGTACACCTCCTCCTGTAGTGACTGTGCCATGTTTGTCCTGCAGATGTGACTGCCAGTGAACTTTTATAATTCACATTCAAACACATCTGAGTCATGATCAGTGTGACTGTTACACCTCCTCCTGCAGTGACTGTGCCTTGTTAAGTGACAAACATCTCCAGCAGTACCTTCTGCATCAATGATAGCCTGTACCAAATATGACCACTTGCCAAATTTTGACACACCTGTGCCACCTGCTGTAGTTTGAAGACGTTCCACTGGCCCCATTCTGCCATGATTACCCTCTTCTGATGTCCTGGCATCAGTGACCACTTGCACTTATGTCAAGTCTTTTCATAGGTGTCACTGTCAAGCAAAAAGGGTGCTTGAAGTGATACCAGCATTCTTATCACTGCTTCATCACAGAGTCTGCCAGCTATGTCTGCTCCTATTGCCAATAGTGATTGGGATTGTAAGGGAAAATGACCAAGGAAAGAATTTTGTCCTTTACCATTCCTCTTCTTGTAAGGATTTTAGTAAGAAACTTGGCAGTAGCTGTTAGCCTTGAGCCTTGATGAGGGATAACAACTCTTCTTTGGGCTCTGTTCACCTATGTCACAAACACGGTGTTTTTGTAACAAAAACTTTGGGCTCGGTTCACTTATATCAGAAACATGCAGTTCTTGTAACACAGAACCAATTTTTTCATACTAAAGTTTACCTGAAAAGTGAGGTTGTTCTTGTGCATAAAGTTTACTTGAAGAGTGAGGTTGTTTTTGTGCATAAAGTTTACCTGAAAAGTGAGGTTGTTCTTGTGCATAGGAAAACTGCCTTCTGTCTGACTAGACAAAATGCTGGTGAACCTGAAAGCATTCAGGATTCCAATATGGATATAAATTTTTTAATGAAAAGAGCTTTTGTAATAAAAAAGTAGTGGTCATAGTAGAAATGGAGGAGTATTGTTAGAATAGGTGTTATCTTCCCAGCCCCTTGAATTTTGCTGCCTCACTAACAGTTTACCTGAAAAGTGAAGTGATTTGTTTACACATACCTCAGGATTGGAGGACTTGTGCATAAGTTAAGTATACCTTAGTTTAACCAGACCACTGAGTTGATTAACAGCTCTCCTAGGGCTGGCCCGAAGGATTAGACTTATTTTACATGGCTAAGAACCAATTGGTTACCTAGCAATGGGACCTACAGCTTACTGTGGAATCTGAAACACATTATACCGAGAAATGATTTCTATCACCAGAAATAAATTTCTCTAATTCTTCATTGACCGGCCTGAGACTCGAACTCGGGCCTAGCAGAGTGCTAGCCAAGAACTCTACCAACTCGTCCAACGAGGAATTGACTTATGCATAGCAAGACTACCTTCTGCCTGACAGACAAAATGCTGGTGAACCTGAAAGCATTCAGGACACATATGTGGTCATAAATGTGTTCTTTTCATGAAAAGAGCTTTTGTAATAAGTAGTGGTCACAGTAGAATAAACGGAGAAGTATTGTTAGAATAGGTATTATCTAAACCAGTGTTCTTTAGTTTCGAAAACCAAATTCAAAATATTGCTAGTGGAATTTAAATGTGCTTCCTGCATACGTGGTACATTTTTTGTGCCCAGTATTTAAACCATTTCCTTATGTACATCCCTCATCGGTACATTTTTTAGTCTTGTGGTTTTGAAGTAAAGGTCTAAGTCAACACTGTGAGAATTAATTGAATTTGCTCAGTGGTCAGTGATAGAGGTTTTTGCTTTCTTTGTATTATTGCAATTTTTGGGATAGTTAAATTAGTTCCTCCATGTGTTTCTGGTCCTGTCTAGTGATTAGATAAAATACTGTGGTGTGACATCTGTAGTAATCTCTCCTTTATTGTTCAGTGATATTTGAAAATGTTCAGAATTTTTTTGAAGCCTCCATGTGAGTTTTAAAGTTCTCATATAATTCCACAATGCTTTTAATCGTACTCATTTTATGCACCTAACTTGTATGACAGAGACCTCGTTTTATGCAACATATGGATAGGTTGAGAAATTTTTTAGGCATACTTCAAGTAAGTCCTATTTCTAGTTTATACTGTATATCATGACTAGTTTGTGAAATTTACTGAGGTCTTTTCACATAACCAAGCAAGATGAAATAGTTAAATTATGAAATTTTCTTCTTGAAACCATGTTACATAAGGTGAGATTTAGACTCATCAGAAATTAATTAAACTTTCATCGTATTTAATATTGTAGCCATATCTGTTCCTAATTCATTTCTGCATATGAGAGACTGGGTTCCTGTAGAGGGACCACTTTGCCTTGCACAGGTCACTAGGGATAATTTTAAAGGTTTTTTGTTCCCATTGGCTCCTGCTGGACTTTCTGCCATTTACACTTCACTCATTTCCCACTTCATTGTCCTAACTTCTTTAACTTTACCTTTTCACTTCTCATACAAAACAGATCCCCTTCAACAATAATGAATGTAAAATATAATTATTAACCAATTTGAAGAATTTCCAAGTTTCCTTGTGCTAGCATCAGTTAAACCCTTAATTTATAGGGATTGGCAAAATGATTGGACAAATATACCCCCACAAAACAAACTAAAACAAATTAAGAACGAAGTTAAAAAATGGCATTCTTCTACCCAAAAGCAAAGAATCAATGAGGTTATTTTAACAAGACTCAGAATAGGACACTCCAGACTCACACATGGTCATCTGATGTCAACTCTTTTCAAACCCAATAACTTGTGAAAGATGTAACATCCCAGTAACAATCAAACACATCTTGATTGACTGTCCCAGATGGCATCATGAAAGAAAGACTTATTTACAAAATAAATCAATAAAGGATATTCTAGCAGAAGGTAATAACTTTTCAATTAATAATATCATTCTCTTCCTAAACAAAATTAAATTGATAAGTAAAATATAATCTTCCCCTTTTTTTTTTTTTTTTTTTTTTTTTTTTTTTTCCTCCCCTTTTTTTTTATTATTTATTTATTTAGTTAACTACTTAATTTTTTTATGTACTCTTTCCCATTCTTTTCCCAGCCCGAGAAGAACCTAAAAGAGTTCAGAGGTCTGGTTAAACAAATCATTTATAACTAACTAACCATGCTTCCCCAAATTTACTAGATTAACAATTAGGTTTATTTAGTCAAAGAAATTCTAATAATGTTACAGGCTATTGACTAATTTTGTAAAGTTTCAACCATTAGTTAGTGGCTTTTAAGTCGCATTCATGCTTTGTTTTTTAAGTCGTCATTGTTGTACAGGCTTTATTTGATAAATTGAGTACACATTTGACTAAATCAGTTTCTTCTTTGGTTGTTTATGAGATTTAAAGTTCCTTTTTTAACAGGTTTTCCACAGTACAGTATGTTGGAAAACCTCATGTCTCTTTCACTATTTTGAATTCCTTCCATTAAGTTAATTATTCAGTAAGATTGATAAAATTATCATGTAAGGTTATCATATGGAGCTTAAAATTCAGTGGTACTTCCTTATGAAGATTGTTTTTTGCAGGCATTGACTATTGGAGGTAAACCTGTAACAGTACAAGTAACAACTGCGGGTGGCCAGAAAACTGTAACTCTGGTGACTTCGCAAGCAAGTAACAGTGCAAATTCAACTGCAACTTCTTCGAGTTGCACAACTACTTCATCTGCAAATCAGCCTTCCACTTCAATCACTGGTTCTGGAGATGGACCTGTGACCTCAGATGCTGCTTTAGCAGCCTTGGCAGCAGAAGCTGGCCTTATTATGCCAACAGGGGAGGGTGAGCAGACTGAGCAGACAGCTGCAGTAGCCTCATCTTCCCAAGACCAGAATGATGCAGCCAGTAGTTCAGCACAAAACTTGTCAGAAGGACAAATCGTGGAAGGCACGCCATCTTCTGAAGCTGCAAAATCTAATGTAAGTACAGAAGTAATGGAAGATACCGAAGTAAAGAAAGTTGAAGGAACTAACACAGCCTCAAATGACAATGGAGAAAGTACAATTAAGCAAGAGCCAATGGATACAACAGAAAATACTGGAGAGATCAATAATGCAAGTACTTCAAGTGGTGAAGGTGGGGAGACCACAGATCCTTTAGCTACCTTGGCATCTGCAGCTATTAATTCCTCTATGAGTACAACAACAGCCATAAAGACTGAAGATACAACTACTACTCTTGCAAATGGCATTAAGCAAGAGCCAGTAAGTGATTTTCTTATAAAGCATTTTAGAATTAAGTGGTACTAGAATGTTTTGAGAGAATATGTTAGGTTAGAAATTAAGTAAATCAGATTGGTATGATAAATTCTCACATTAATACCTTTAACCAGGAATATTTTGATTTGTATAAATTTCTTTACAGGGTGAACTAAAGAAGCCAGAGACCGAATGGTATGATGTGGGAATAATAAGAGGGATTGTGTGTACTGTACAGGCCTATTATTTACCTAGTGAAAGTGATTCCCACAAGAATGAATCTTACACTGATGCCGAAGGTGAAGTCACTGAAAGGAAAGCAAGTGGCATAGAGGTCAAGCTACAGCCAGGTACTGCATATAAATTTAGAGTTGCAGGAATCAATGCTTGTGGCAGAGGGGCTTGGAGTGAAGTGTCTGCCTTTAAGACATGTTTACCAGGATACCCTGGTGCTCCATCAGCTATCAAAATTTCAAAATCCTCTGAAGGAGCACATTTATCTTGGGAGCCACCTCAAAATGCAGCTGGAGACATTGTAGAATATTCAGTATACTTGGCCATCAGAAATGCAGCTACCCAGCAGCAGGTGGGGAAAGTAAGAAAACTTAAGATTATTTGTCATTTAGGAGTGAGACCTTGTCAGTAGCTGTGGAGTAGGTCTTTAGTCCTATTTTTCAGGGTCACCAAAGTGCTCTTATTGCCAGAACTAGCTGTGGTGATCAAAGAATTTTGTTTTAGTCTTTTTTGTCCAAATTACAACTTTCAATTATTAACTTTTCAAACCATAAAAATAAACTACTCAATGAATTTTCAGTTACTGTATTGTGTTTACCTTATAATTTTCTTGGCATTCTTAGTATTTATATTTAGCCTCCCTTGTATTTTCATAGTCTGATAATTGAAATGAAGTAATTATGTAATCATTACAAAATAGTGTGTGACTATTAAGAGGCAAATTGTGTTACAGGAGACTGGCAGTGGTGGTGCTCACTTGGCATTCATGCGTGTATATTGTGGCGCCATCAATCAGTGTACAGTTTTAAATACACAGCTAGCAGCAGCTCATATTGACACCACAAACAAACCTGCCATTATATTTAGAATAGCAGCAAGGAATGACAAAGGTTATGGTCCTGCTACACAAGTGAGATGGTTACAAGGTAAGTTAATTTGATTGTAGTCTTATTTTTGAAATGTTGACTAATTTGTTCATTCTTAATTTCATTGCATGTAGCTTTTTATGAAACTTTTTGTGTTGCAATAAATTTTTTTTGGTAGTTCCTTTCATTATTATATTTCTCTAACTGATTTACTGCGCCTTATTCTAAGTGAAGTGCTAGATGAGGGCAGTACTGTTCTTAATTTGCTACTGCATAAATTAAGAGAATTGTTAATATTGTATAGGAATTTTCAAAATGAAATTATTTCAGTACTTAACATCTAGCCATAAGTTTACTGATGTGCCAAAGAAAGAATTGTATTTATGCCTGGTTGGGTTAGTAGGCTGTCTGTTTTCTACCTTCTCACTTGCAGGTTGCTCAAGTGAATTTTCAGTTTTCCAGTCATTCTTTTCTTTGCCCGCTAGGTTGTGGGAAGGTTGGGAGGGTTGATGAATTTTTAGTAAGCATTAAAATGATTTTATTATGAAAATTCATAAATCAGTCAAACTTACCAAACATTCGTCTAGCTGATGTGGGTGGAGGGCTAGTGTGTCTTTAACAGCCAAACAACACAACTGGAAAAAGTGAAACAACACCATCCATATGAAACTCTTGTCTGATAAGGAATGTTCAGAGTTAATTAATGCCTCATCAGAGCTAATGGTATTATCAGGGCTATTCTAGCTACAGGTAACAATTATATTGAGAGACTCACTAGGTGCCATGGGTTTCAATTATACAACAAAGACAACCAATAAAACCAAAAATATCTCGCTGAGAAGTTATGCTGCTCATGTAGTCAGTACCTTTGTATACCTCACAGATCAAAATAAACCAGGATTTTAGGAAAGTAGTGACTGCCCTTGGGGTTTAAGCTGCAGCAGGCAAAGGGCTTAAAATACAATTTTCAGTATGTGAATTGCTACTGAATTGTACCTCCACAGAGGAGCATTCATTACATCAATTAAAGATAAATTCTTAATAAAGTTGAAAAATGTAGCTGCAGCTTTTATTACACTAATTAAAGGTAGATGTTCATCCTATAAATTAGCATGAGTTGCTTCAGTTCTTTAATTAAATAATAGATTGCTTTGTTAGATGTAGTCTTTGTTTCTTACTGCCACACAATAATTTAATTACGCCACATCTAGTCCTTTCTAGGTTAGAGACTGAAACAGATCAGGTAAATGCTCTACACTTAAAATCATTCTTTATCCTAAACAGTGGTTAAACAGTGGTAAAAAGTTAGAATACCATTGCCAGTATAATCCCACCTTAGCTGACCAAGCTTCTATTTCACTCGCATGTGTGGCAGTAACAAGTTCAAAAGGAAGTATCAAATATTTTTTAGGAACCACAATTTCTCAAAGACTATAGTTAGTTTCATCTTATTTGTCCACCCACAGGTGAAGATGTGGCACATGTGCATGTGTAACAAGTGATTGACCAATCAGCATTTCCAATATTGGCTTAATGTGATAAATATTAAAACTTATTATAAGAACCCTCACACCATCGTATATAATTCGTAAAAATGTCAGTTTGTATTGATAATATGCCAATACAGGCATTCAAAAGATAAGCCTGTATCAGATTGTCTAATTCAAATCAGTCATGATTGAAAGATGGCTTTCTGTAATTAAGTTTTATCTCTTGTATAGCCCATTTTACACAGACATATGTATACAAACTGTTCTATTTATTAGATTTACTTATTCAAACTATATTCTGTGTACAATTTCATTAGTATATACATTTAAAAATGAAGTTAATATATTATATTATGATACCAAAGTTGTAGTCATGTCCAAAAACTGGAAAAATAGCCTGCAATGGTGTTGACCACTTGAACAGGAACCATGGACAAATGAAAGCTAGGCCTATGATATTGATTTTCCAGATATTTTATTTTACTGGCCTTCTTTTAGGGACAATGACAGTCAGAATTACTTTCTCATTGCAACTTTTATTATTTTATCTAAGGATCATTCCTAATGCCTTACAATAAAAGAAAAAAAAGCGTAGGCCATCCCTATGCCATATGTATGTCATTAACACAATAAGGATGACAGGAACCCATGAGATTTCAAGCTTTTGCTTGGTAAGTGCCCAGTCACTGAGTATTATAATGATTTGTATACTCAAGAGGAAATTACATGAACATGCAAGGTATTCTGAATTGAAAACCACAATATTGCCATATATTATCTGAAATTCCCTTCCTTCCAGCCTTGCTGTGGCTGTTCTATTCACCCTCCCACTAACAGCATCGCAGACTACAGATCATGCTATTTTGCTTATTAGCCTACTCTTGTAATTTACATGCAAAAAATTATTAAAATGCTTTTTATTCGTACTTGCAAAGCCAGATGTCTTTGTATTTACTTACAGTGAGATGAAACAATTATTGATTTCCCATTGTTCATTTGTTTGACCTGCATAGACTATTTAATACAAGTTTGCTGTTTATGTGCTCGTATTATATTACTGTACTGATATAAATCGGCATGTTTATGATCTATAAAAGGTGTGAGGGTTTTTGCAAATATAAGCATTCAGATGTGTTACTGAAGAAACAGTTTGCATTTTTATCCCAGTAAGCCAACAATATCAGAAACATTATTGTCAGACAAAAAGAGCTAGCTATGCATATTGTCACATCTACCTAAAACTTACATTAATGAGCGGGCAGATGGAATGAAATAGACTATAATTATCCAAGTAGATCCTTGATCCTTATCATAAAACAAGTCTATGTTTATGTATGAAAACCAAGGCCAATGTTGATCTATAACCCTTAATGACGGGGATGGATGACTTGGTGCCGTAAGTCTAAAAAAAAAAATACACTCCTCACTATTTCCAGTGGAAGGAAAGTTGTCAAGAAAAAACTATAATAGAAGACTCATGACATTAGCAAGCAAACAATCTCCCAAACCCATATTGGATCTTAGAAAATTAGGTCTGCACCCAACCCATTATGTCACTTTGAAGGCCACATTGGACATGGATTTGAATGAAGGTGTATTGAGTATGTTGGCAGTATCTTAAGCCACTTGCCCCTAGCAGACAAAATTTGATAACCGATAAACTTTTCCAAGTGTAATATTATATAGATGATCACAAATTGGAAAAAAAGTTACCACCTGCAATGAATTTTCTTGTTAGCTATTAATAGCATTACAAATCACATACAACAATTTGAAATTAGGCATCTTATTTATGGACGACTGCATTATTCTACACTGCCTCTAACTTATATGCCTAATATGTTTTTGATATTGCCATCATGAAAATAAATACCAGAGCTTGTTAGAAGGCCTCCTATTTTATCAAGAAAAAATGAAAGGCATAGTTTTTTTTTAGCAAATCAGGTGAAAAAAGAATTATGATATTGAACTAAAAATGGTAAACAATATAATACCAATCTCTCAAACTGTAAGATTTTTGGATTTAATTTTAGATATGTACTTGAACTGGAACACATTGCGTACATAAAAGCAAAAGTTAAAATGTGTTAAACTGCTACCACACACAATTTTGGGAGCTTACTGATCAACCATGATGTTATTTGTAGAAGGCAATTGTTCAATGTATTTTGGGTTATGGAAGCCAAATACAGCAGATAATTCAGCATCCAACTGTACTGTATCAAGAAGCTTAGATTCAGATTCATGGAGAGCTCAGAATTTGCATGAGTTTTCAAGTTCACCAAAATTAAATCTTTTCTTGTCACAAGTTGTGAACCATCTCTCCCACAGTGACACAAAACACTTGAAATCTTAAGCTGAATGAAGCAACATCGTTAGAGCTACATTTGCAAAAGATCAATAAGTCTGTTATTGTTAGTTACTATGGGAAATCCATTAAGTACTGAAGGCTCAATAGTATTCCCTTGACAAAACTCCAGAGCCCTTAGAACAGTTATGTACAATTCTGTCAAGTTTTTTCTTCCCGCTTGCTATGTGTCGTCTTTTGAATAAATTATTAAAAGAGCCTTGTAACTTGTAAATACTATACAGCAAGGAATGTAGCAGTATAAGTAGGAATTATAAAATATTATTATAAGAAAAGTACCATGTGCACTACTTTTCAGTATATGTATATAATACAATTTTCTGCCAATTGTGTCAGTATTGAGAGATGCCAATTTTGCACTATAGTCAGGCATCTCCACTTTAAAAATCTAATAAACATAGAGAGAGAGAGAGAGAGAATGTTGCAGCAATGTTTTTTATTTGGTGTGGCATGGCAATGAACAATTTGCCAAATCATTTCACTCCTAAAAACATAAGCTACTTTAGCTTGGGTGATTGTTTGTATATTAGTTGAAACATGGTTAAATATGCAGTGCAGTGCACGTTAATTATTGATAAATAGTTTTATTCATCACATTTTTTAAGGAATTTTATAAAAACTTGGAATAAAATGACTCAAGGCAAGAGATTAAGAGGGAGTACGCTGACAGATATACATTAAAATGATTGCTCACAGAAGCTGCAAATTTACATGTAACCAAAAAATTAACAGACATTATGCTGTAGTGAAAATCAGTACATTAACATGTTTTCATGTCATTTGTACATTACATGTAAATGCACTGCTGCAAGCAATCATAAATTTCTGTGTCTGATTACTTATCTTTCTCTCTTGCATTGTGTATGTTATTCTCTTAGTTCTGATTAGGTAATATCCCTTTATCTATCTATAATAATAATTTCCAAGTGGAGCTTATCCTCTCTGGGGTGAAAATAGGGAATCTGGGAAATGCAAAGGCTTCTGGGAATTCCAAAGGCTTCAAGGGATTCCAAAGGCTTCAAGGGATTCCAAAGGCTTCTGGGAAATCCAGAGGCTCTTGGGCTTCTGAAGGCTTCAAACAATCTACAGGCTCTGTAGCCTTTGGATTTCTTGCACAGTGCTAAAGAACAGAGTTTTATGCAGATGAAAGGCTTCGAAAATTTCTTTGGGGGAAGCCAATGTTCTTGGAAGTGAATTTAGGAGGCTTTTGGGGCTTCCGAAAGCTTCAAGATGATCTCCAGGCCTGAGAAGGAATGGGATTTGGTCCTTCCTGGAGATGAAAGGCTTCGAAGATTTCTTCGGGTGAAACGGACCTGACAGGAGCTGGAGACGGCTTCACAGGATCCTGGAGTCTTTAAGAATTCAAGAGAACGTTATATGAAGGTATACAAGGGACAAAGTCATGTCTGAAGGAGGCGATGTGTTTGAAGGCACTGGTCCCTTCAAGGTCATGCATTTTAAGCTCCTGCATTGTTGTGGATCAGTGCCTCTTGCCTGCTCTAAAAGGTAGCTGATGGCATAGCCCAAAAGAAATTAAAATATCGGCAGCAAAACCCTTGGCCCCATGATCTCAGCAAGTCTTCTTCAACGGCAACATTGTTACACTGACTTGAGGCTGCTAAAGAATTCCAAGTTAAGTCCAGAAGATTCTCAGAAGGTGAATCATCTTTTCGGTCACTGCAGACTGATTGTCCAAGTGAAGCTCTTTTGTCATGGGACTTCAAAGCAATTAAGGATATTAGTGTTTGCATTGTATACTTTGTGCTGATGATTTATTTTGAAACAATGTATTTTTTTAATTTTTCATTTTTCCTTACCCTTGTGTTAGGAATCTGATACAGGTTATTATTAATGATTTAGTCCTTCCTGGAGATGAAAGGCTTTGAAGATCCGACAGGAGCTGAAGACAGCTTCACAGGATCCTGGAGTCATAAAGAATTTAAGATGTTGCAATCCAATGGGCATTTCTCCAGAAATGCTTCAGGAGCTGAAGAATGCTTCAAAGACTGCCCTCCTGCCCAGCATGGCAAAGTGCGCACCATCTCGCTTGTTAATTAAATAATCATGTAAACTTTCAAGTCTTAAAATGTCAGAGCCTTTTTACATATATGTAAAATTTATGCCAGTGAAAGTTGATCAGTGTAATAGTAGACTCTCTGTCAAGGAACACTGTACAACAGCCTCGACCGAGTGGATGTTAGACAATCTTAACTAATTGCCAATGTGCTTCCACATCCAGAAGTGGAGCTGTTTGCCACATGTAAGAACCACCAACTTAGTACATGTCTGAACCTGGACACTCAAGCCATAGCAAGAGATGCATTCCTACAAGACTGGAACAAATGGAGGACAATATACCTTTTTCCTCCATTGTCCCAGATTTCGAAGGTTGTGAACAAACTCCTAACCTTCAACGGGACCTAATAGCCCCAAATTGGCCAGTCGTTGGTTCCTATTGCATCAACAATGGGCAAAGAATTCAATTCCATTACCGTCCGCTGTTGTATCCTAGTAGGCATCCTCCTTTCTGAGCCGAGACTTTCACGTGTGGATTTTTAAAATCTTGTCTACCATGAAAATTATTCACCCAACATTATTATGTACCTAGTGCAGGAACTACAAACATCATCTCTTCGACAGTACCGGTCCTCATGGAAAGTAAGGTCAGATTATATCCATGCTGAGAGCCCAGTTGAAACACTTCTACATATATATCTTTTTGAAGACAAGTGTCTTGCTGTTACAACAATCATGACATATAAAGCAGAATTGTTGGAACCCATGCTTTATGGATTTTATATTGATTCTAACATAGAAATTGTTACTTCCTTTCTCTGGTTTTTTGCATTGCAAACACCTGCTCCTGCAAAGTTCCCATTACCTGGCCCCTGAATAAGGTGCTTAGACTTCTGTCAACCCTCAGTTCAGTGGGCCCAATACAAATACAACTCACGTGCTGCAAAAGGCAATCTTCTTGACTGCTTTGGTATCAGGAGCTCGCATTAGTAAACTGGGCTCCCTTAGACGGGGGACAAGCTACATCACTCGTACAGTTAGCCGTTATTTATTATTTTCCCCAGGCCAAGAATGAGAACCCTTTAAAGAGAAAATCAGCTATTCTGATAAGGGAACACAATTTGACAGAAAAAACATTATGCCCGGTTCAAGAACGTAAGTTTTACCTAGAGGTCACAGCAAAGATCCCAGAGGGTCCAATTTTCTCACCCTCTACATGGGCTGAGAATAATTTTAGTGTCCCTTATTCAGAAGGTGGACCCCACTCCTTTCCTAAGTCGCATGATATCTGGAAGGTGAGTACATAATTAGCTTTCTCCAGAAATTCTTCTTTTGGAAAAAGTCTCCAAGTGTACAGGGTGGTCATCAGAAATATAGTATTCCTAAAACATTATTGCCACAAGCTCAAACAAATTTGACTGCAATGTGTATCAGTAGGTGGTATGGTAAGTCCTGACCTCATAGGCGCTATGGTGGGAAGCCAGGGGTCTTCTTGATGTGGTGGTTATGCTAAGATATTGCTGGGAAAGGCGCAACAATACCGCGACCAAACCCAGCATATTTAGGTAAGTCACTTCAGAACTACGTCTTAATTAAGTTCTTGTTAAGTTTCATGTTCTTTGTTGCCAAACTGTATGGGTATCTGGAATAAAGAATGTGGTTTATAACTTGTGGCTTAACCTTGACTGAAATTTGATCTGGGTTGTTGGAATTGAATTTTTAGGGCTAAGCCATTTTGTCACCTGTCAGTTTCTTTTGTAAGCTCTGAGGATGAACAGTGGTTATGCTATCAAAAAACAGGTTTTGACACAGGAAAAGCCTATTGTTGGTAGCCTATGCGAGTCCTCAAACCTACCCATTTTCCCTGACTAAAAGGCATGGGACTTGGGTGAATAATTATCTTGCGTAGACCTGAAAAAGGGTAATGAGTGAAAGGGCTGACGTGTAGTGTATTGTTGCCATGATAGATGGCCGACGTGCTGGGCGTTGTTACCACAGCTGCAGGTAAGGAATGGGAATTGAACCTAGGCAGCTGTTGTAAATAAGAGAAAGAGCCCTCTTGTCTTGAGTCACTATGTGGGGCAAGACCAACTAGAAGAGAATTCTTTGAAATTGGTTAGTCTATCTTATGGAGCCCCTCTTGGGACCCTGAGAGTAACTCCTTTGAGGGCTCACAGCAGGTACCAAAAATAGGTTTTTCCTATGTCAAAACTTTTTTTTCTCTCTCTCTCTCTCTCTCTCTCTCTCTCTCTCTCTCTCTCTCTCTCTCTCTCTCTCCAATATTTTAAAGTTATGAAATTTTTCAAATGCAAAATTTCACCATACTGTATCTATCAAGTTTACTATTAGTAAACATCCAAAGGTTGTAGTACATTTCTTCCAAGAGTTGTAGTATATTCCTGTGTTTGATTTTAATTTTTAAAATGTGATAGTCAAAACATTAATAATAATAGTAGTAATTACAAAATTTAATGTTGGTATGTGAGGTGAGATCACCTGTACAGTGTATTATAAAGTGTTCTAAAACCAAATGTTGCCAATATAAAATTACATGGATATCCAGGATTTTCTTAATGTTGACTCATTGTTGAAGTACCTGTCAGTTCTTTGTTACATAACTTTTGTAAGACTTGTTCTTTATTGTATAAATATTTGGAAGACTTATGGATCTTGAAATTTAATTCATTTCCAGATTCTGTGACTGGAAATAGTGCTGGAGGAGGCCCAAAAATTGTTATGCGAAGACCAGCTTCTGACAACAGATCACCGGTGGCTGTTAAAAAGTTTAAAGCAGATGATTCTGCACTATAGTAATAAGTTGAGATCTTTTATTTTAATGAGTAGAAGGATTTTTAAAAAGCAAACCATTTGGGCCCTTGAGACTAAAATTAATCAAGGATATTAACCTAATGATATTGTGTGGCTAGATAGTGCATAGGTGTGCACTTTGCCGAAATGTGTTGATAACACAGAAGTATCTAGGTAATTCCCAAATAGACTTGGTGAAACCCCCTTATGAAAGGTAGCCAAATTATGCAAAAGATGGATGATATTCTTGGCTGTCCCTTTTGTGTAAGGTATAGTTTTTTTTATAATTAATGTGTATTGTCATGAGATAACAGGAAGTTTTCTCTTTCATATGCACCTCTAATTGTATATACAAATATATATAAAAATATATATATTATATATGACTGGCTGTTTTTACAGCTAGCAAATGCAAGTGTTGTAACTTGATGATCTGAACCAAATATGTTGTTAAGTGATAAGTGGGTTCTGTATAGCCCATGATTTCATTTAATTTATATATACTGTAATGTACACTTAAGGTCCATCCAAACAACTGTTAATTTCATGTAAATGTCAGTGTCATTGCTTTCTACCTTTTTAGCCTGTAAGTATTTTTAAGGCATTCATTGAATGTCACAAACACGTTTTCCAAAGTTAAGAACTTTGTAAGGATCCGTACTCTGTCTTTTGTCTTTTTCACGCATCTCAGAGGCTAATATTTTTACCATGAGAGTCCCCACCCTTCCTCTTTCCTACTCTGGATGCTTGGAATTGACTGTAAATTTGCATTATAAAAAGAGGTTAATTTTCAGTAAACAAGAACATCAGTGGGTGAACTGTGACTCCTGTATTTTTTTCCATATTCATTTTAATGGTTTAGTTGGTTATTTACATAAAAGCCAGATACAGTGGGTGGAAGACAGTAAAAATAAATCATTACTGTTTCTAAGTTTCTCTGCAATTAGTGGCCAAAATACTTCCATCATTTTCTTTAGATCTTCCTTGTGCTCTATTGCAGTGCAGTACTTAAGTTTTCCTTGCACAGTGTTTTGGCATATGCTCTCCATTTTTATTCCCAAAGAAATTGCTTATTTATTTATCTTTAAATTTTCACATTTTAAAGTTATACTTTTAGATTTTCTGACAAAAATATTTTTAATGTGCAACCATTCTCAGTGCATGTTGATTTTCAATATTTTTTGTGTCAATCTGCAGTTTCAGTTTTGAGCACAAATATATATATATATATATATAGTTTTGTTGTCATGATTGTATATATTCTCACCCTTGAGCATTTACTTGGGCATATGTTTCAAGAGTTTGGGAGTTGTTTCAGTTTACTGCAAAAGAAAAATGACAAAAGGTATTTGCAAACCTGTACACCTAGTTTTTACTTCAGGATATGAGGCTCAACATTTTACTTCCAATTGTGCTTGTACAGTACTTGCATCAAGGAAATCTGAAAAATCTATTTTTTTGTAGATTTTTCACTGCCAACTTGTGTTTATTTTATTATGTTAGTGTTACTTTTAGCGTTTAGGACCTTTAGAACTTTGTCCTTCAATGACAAGGATCATAATGAATACTGTGTGTACTGTTTGTTTTCATGGTTATTTTTCTGTCTTCACAAAAGTAATTTGTCCTGTTTCTCCCTTGCTCCTAGTTTTGTATATCATAGTCACTGGTATGTCTCTTTTCTACAGGTGTTTCTCTAAATTATGTTTTTTATATTTTTGTTTGTAGTACATGTTCCTGTTTTTCATGCACTTATATATATAATCCTCAATCACTCGTAGTTCTAATTTTCACATGATAACATAGCTGTACTTGGAAACTTATTGTCGTGTCAGTTGATTATTAGAAGCAAGGGCTTATGCTTTTCTGTTCAAAAAATCTGATCACTCCATTTCCTGCATATCATATTTTCTTAAAATAGGGAAAGCATCGACCCCACTATATTTATAGTTTACATCAATCATTGTAGATACCATCCCCTTGTAAGATAACTGAGAACAAGCTAACTGTTTTTATAGTTGTAGCATAGATTGTTAAATTGGAGGCATCCCCTGCTTACCTAGTTGCCCATAAACTTTGTGTTGGGTTTTAAATTTCAAGGAAAGTACAAACAAACAAGTGTGTAATGTCTTTCTAGATTTTGGCTGGCTAGCGGGTTCATGTGCCGTTTTCCACTTTCTTCCAGGCCTCTCAACATGCCTCTTGCCAGTGACAATTAAGAGCTTAAAGAATAGTGTATTTAATGGAAGAATTGTATTTAGTTCAAAGAAGGTAGATTGGGGTTCAACTCTTAAATTTAAGAGTTTGCTTCTCGGTTTTCTTTAAAACAAAACATTTAGTAATTAGGATAGTACAGTCTATTGAACTCCATTTGAAGCAACAATGGAGGCAATCTCTTTGTAAATAAGATATTCTAGTGTTTATTTTCTAATTATATGAGAGAGGAACACAAGGTTCAATATGCAGTGACAGCCTGGATGGGAAATGGCTCCAGTACCTGACCAGATATTAACACATTATTGGTGTAGGGTGGGTTTAGGTCATCATACAGCATTCACATCAAACCCATCCTCCACCAATGTATAATTTGCTAACACAGTTTCTCTAGGCTGTAAGAAATGAGCAATGAATATAAAATGTATGGAAAGTGCTTTTAAAACTTTAATATTTTATTTTTCAAAAAGTAAGAATAAATGAACTATTGAGATAGTGAAAAAAGTTGTTTCTTTGTATCCTTATTATTTTTCAGAGGCAGACAAAGAATGAATACATGATAGTTTGATCTTAAGCTGACTAACCAGCAAAAAAAAAAGACATGAACTGTGTTAAGCAGTTCAAGAATATATAAAATTTATAATAAAAAACTATAACAATTAAAACAAATTTTTGTAAATGCCAATCATTCCAATAGAGGTATGTAAAAGTGCAAACTGACTTCCAGGTAGCAAAGAAAAATTTACCTCCAGTTCACAAAATTCAACCCCTGACATGTCAGACCAGGAATAGGTCTGTTTATATAGCTCAGGATATCAATTCTACCTCATATTTTTCACTGTATCAGTTCTTGCACTACATATACTATGCAAATAGTTTAATCAAAACAGCTTCAAACTTTGACATTTATTTTGGTCACATTCAACATCACACTTTTCTTTCATAAGGAGAGGTAGCAGTTTTGTACAAACCCACATTATTGTTGTTATAATTATTATTATTTATTATTATTATTATTCAGAAGATGAAACCTATTCATATGGCACAAGCCCACTGACTGATGGGTTCTGGCACTTGGTCTTCAAGACCTAAATTTCAAAATCAAGCAATCACAAGGGCCACTGACTCATGATTCAAGCTTCCAAAGATGATGGTGTTCATTAGGAAGAAGTAAGAGAAGGTAAAAGGGAAATACATAAAGAAAAGATCCCACTTATTAATAAAGGAAAAAATTAATGGATAGATAAAAATATATTGAAATGCAAGTGTTAGGGTAGTAATGAATTGCATCTTCGCTTGAACTTATAAAGTTCCAGTTGCACAACATTCCCTGGGAGGCTGTTCCACAGTCCGACAGTGTGAGGAGTAAAGGACCTCTGGAACTGATTAGTTCAGCTGCACAGCTACTGCATATTGGCGCTGCTGTCCAGCGAATCTGGTTGCTCTTGGAAGGTACAGGGGATCAGGGATCAATTGTGAATGTGAGAGATCTCTGTTGTGAAGAAGTGACGAGACCATCCGTCTATGGGCCAAGTCATAACTGCCACTATTAGGAAACGGAAACCTACTACCATGAACCATGACCTAAGGGATAAATCTCTGGCAGAAGCAGACATCCACACTGGAGAACAGCTTTCTAGTACAGGAAGCACAAACGACCTAAAATAGGTTCTACTGATTTTATCACAATACCTAACTTTTGTGCAGCATTTACTGAAACATTCATTAGATGTTTCTCAAAAGTTAGATGTGAGTCAAAATTTACATGAGAATGCTAATCAATAGTGTTTTTGTTTTACTTGAGTTCAGCCTCATACCCCACCGACTACACCATTCACTAATCCGGTCCATGTCCCGATTGAGGCTAAGGGCAGCTTCATTTCTCATAAGTGGAGACCTTACTACACCTACAAGTATTGCATCATCGGCATACAGAACAATCTTGTTTTCCAGGCCAACAACCATATCACTTGTATACACTAAAAATAACAATGGACCAAGAACATTACCCCGTGGAACTCCAGACACAATAGGTCTTGGTTTGCTAAAGATCCCGTCCACAGCAACTCGCTGCTGTCTACCTGTAAGGAAATCTTGAAGTAATCATAAAACATGTCCAGCCACTCCAAGTGTCTTAAATTTATAAATCCACCCACTCCAAGATTCTTAGATTTATAAATAAGTGTCTTGTGATTTACAAAATAGAAAGCAGCACTAAAATGTATTTGAATTACTTTGCACTCAAAACCCTTATCAAGGTTCCCTTGCAAGTGTCACGTCAAGTCTAAAAGAGCATCGCAGGTACCTAGCTGCTGCTTATATGCTATACTGACCATCAGCTAACAATCCTTTAGATTCTACATACATAGTGGCCTTAAAAATAAATTTTCAGCAACTTTGGAGAGCACAGCGGGAATACAAATGGCCTGTATATACTGCATACCTTTCTTGTTTCACCAGCAAGGCAATCAAGAGGTGGGTAGATGTGGGATTTTAATGAACTTTGGGTTTATATATGTAGATTTTTATGATAAAATAGGTTTTGATGTAGGTACAACCTATTTTTGGTAGCTGCTGTTCATCCTCGAAGGAGTTACAACTCTCATGGCCCCCATAGGACTCCATAAGACAGACCAACCAATTACTTAGAATTCTCTTGATCCAGTGATGAAAACACATACCTTGTATTTGTCTAGAATGGTTAAGAAAAAGCCACTATATTCTCTTCAAGTTGCTCTCGGCCAGAATAGT
Organism: Macrobrachium rosenbergii; assembly: GCF_040412425.1. NCBI lineage: Eukaryota > Metazoa > Arthropoda > Malacostraca > Decapoda > Palaemonidae > Macrobrachium > Macrobrachium rosenbergii. The sequence goes on from NC_089745.1 coordinate 66,105,530, forward strand.
GCTTGTTGACACAGTGATAAAATATAAAGGATTCAGGACAGGAGGCTCTATCTCCTGTCCTACAACATCTGCCTCGGCTCTCTCTGTCTAACTCGCAGAGATGTGACAACAGCATATGTTGTCCATTTTCCTCATTACACGCCAGGTCTGTGCAAGATAAAAGTTCAACTCAGTCCCATGTCTTTTTGTCAAGGAAAGTGGGTGGGTTTGAGGACTCACATCTGCTACCAAAAATAGGTTTTTCCTATGTCAAAACCTTTTTTGATAGTGTAACCACTGTTCATCCTCACAGGAGCTTACAAAAGAAACTGAATTAATCCCAAAAACCCAGATCAATTTTGGGTCTGAACTATAGTTACAGGTTATTAAACATTTTCTTTATTCTGGATACCCATAGTGTTTGGCAGTAAAGAACAGGTAACAACACACGAACCAATATATATATTATTCTTTGTGGTTCGAAGGTGGCTCACCTAATTATGTCTGGTCTGGCTGCGGGATTACTGCACCTTCCCCAGCAATATCTCAGCATGACCACCACTCTCATGGCAATAGTGTTTCAGGAATTTTTTATTCAAGGTAAAGCCTCAGGTTGTTAACTGTTTCCGTTATTCCAGATACCCAATAGGGTCTGGCAATAAGGGGCAGGAAATGCACACAACTTATCCCTTGTGGTTCTACAGTGACTTACATAATTATGTTGGGTATGGCTACAGGATTACTGCGTCTTCACTGGTTCAGGAATACTGCCTCTAACAGCCACTCCGTACACTCCAAGACTTCTTCAAAGGAAACATTTCTGAAGAAAATTAACATTGTACTCGCCTTTTGGTTGTCATGCAACTTAGGAAAGGAGTGAGGGTCTGCCTTTCTAACAAGGGCCACTAAAATAATTGTCAGCCCATGTAGAGGGTGATTTGTTTGTGCTAGGGTGTATGAAAAATAGGACCATCTGGGATGTTTGCTGTGACATCTGGGTAAACCTTAAGTGCTTGAACCGGGCACAATATTTTACATGAAATACCGAGTTCCTTTATCAGAAAAGGGGATTTTCCCTTTAAAAAGGTCCTCATTCTTGGCCAGGAGACAACAGTAAATGAGTTTTGAAATGCTGACCTTGTCTAAAGAAAGCCCAGTACGCTAATCCGAGCTCCTGATACCAAAGCAGTCAAAAAGACGACCTTTTGGAGCATATGAGTTGTAGTTGTATTGGGCCCATGAATTGAGGGGATGACTGGCGTCGGACAACCTTATTCAGGGACCAGGTAATGGGAAGCCTTGCAGGAGCTGACCTTTGCAGTGTAAAAGACTGGAGGACAGAATTAACAATTGCTATACTGTATTAGAATCAATTCCAAAACCATAAGGCAAGGGTTCCACCAGTGCTGCCCTGTATGCCATGACTGTTGAAATAGAAAGCTGCTTGACCTCAAAAGATAATAAAATGTAAAACTGTTTTAACAGATTTCAACTGGGCTCTCCGTGTGGAGATAATCTACCCACATTTTCCATACGGACTGGTATGTCGGATAGGTGAAGTTTGTAGTTTTTGCACTAGGTACCCAGCAATGTTAGGCAAATAATCTTCATGGTAGACTAGATTGAAAATTCCATGTGATAGAACAATGGACGGCAATGAAATTATTCTTTTGCTAGTTGTTGAAGAAATAAGGAACCAATGACTGTTTGGCTAATTCAGGGCTACTGGAAGGCTGTTCCATTGAAAGCTAGTGGATTGTTCAAAACTTTCAAAATTTGGGACAATGAAGGAAAAAGGTATATCATCCTCCATTTGTTCCAGCCTTGTAGGAATGCATCTCTTGCTATTGCCTGAATGTCCAAGTTCAGAGAGACATACACTGGAAGTTGATGGTTCTCACATGTGGCAAACTGGACCACTTCTGGACTGGAAGCTTGTTAGCAATTACTGACTTGAGAGGAGCTCAGCATGAGCCTAACCTCTTGATATAAGATATCGTAGTCATATTGTCTAGGACCAAGAAAATGTGGGTCCCTTTAGGAGGTTTCAATTTTCCGAGATGAAAGACAGCCAATAGCCCCAGAAAACTGGTATGACACTCCCTTACAACAGGTGACCATCTTCCCCTAACTGACAATCCTTCCCATGGCCTCCCCAACCAGTCAAGGAATCATGCATATGCATTATCATTAGTACAAATGGTGGAGTCAGGTCAGCCTGTTTGCCAGAGACCCCTTCCAGGTCCACAGACAGAGCGCCTTCCCAATCTCAGATGAGGGCGATCACAAAGCCTTTTCCTGGCATGTGAGAGCCTGACTGTTTAAATCCTTCAGTCACAATATCAGGATTGGATGTACCATGGACCCAAACTGTAACAGGCCCAGATTTCATTCCAATTGTTGTCTGGAAAAGCTGGGCTGTGCAAGTAATCTCAGGTTCTTAAATCCTACAGTCACAATCTCAGGATTAGATCTACCACGGACACAAACTGTAATGGGCCCAGACTTTGTTCCAATTGTTGTCTAGAAGAGCTGGGTTGTGCAAGGAATCTTCTCAAGTAGTTCCTTATTCTGGTCTGAGTACTGTTGGGAAAAGACAGCTAGACGCAAAGAGTAGTCCAACAAAGTCCCAGCCTCAGAAAAAGTCTGCTGGATATACGGTGGGACTTGTTCCTATTAAGAAACCTGACTGGAGTCTGTCAACTACCACCCTCAGGTTTCGTCATTAGCCAATCATCTAGGTAGGCCAGCAGTTAACATCCTTCATTCCTGAGCAGCCAATGATCTAGGTAGGCCACCAGTTAACATCCTTCATTCCTGAGCTCCCATGAAATAAATAAGTAATGTGTATTTAAAAATTTATGCAAACAATTTGTTTGTTCAAACTTGACAGGTTAACGATCACCCTTCTTTCGGAGTAATCTTTCTTGGGGACGCTGAAAATTGGTGGCAAATAAAGTCACCTTTCTCTATGGCTCTTTTTTAAAAGGGTTCTGGTTTTTGTAAAAAACTACTTTAGAGGACAAGGAAGGTGAGACCATCTCTATCCCCCATTGAAAATTATAGCATGTACAGTACTTCCACAACTCCAACTATGCAAGTCCTACGGGACTCCATCTCTTCCCTTCCTTGTAATATGCAGTCCAGGAGCTGATTTTTCTTTTCCCTGGTAGGATGTCTTGTCTGCTTTAAGGGATGTTGATGCTATTGTCTTTTCTTCTCTTGCTGGAGGGGTCCTTTAACAGTGATTGGAGGTTTGTAGGGCTCTGATTTGCACCAAGCTTTCTCAGGCTAAAGAAGAGGAAATTCTCAAGGTTACTGTTACCAGATCCCCCTTTTTCAAGAACAGTATATATTGTGCAATTTTGTTGTTGGGTTCGATCAATGCATTGTCCAGCAACAAATTCTTCAAAAAGGATCCCAACAGATATGGGATAAATACAATAGGGAAGTTATAATGGGCAGCAAAATATTCTTCCAAGCCTTAATGTGACGTTCCAGAAGGTCACAATGCTCCCAGTAGGGTCCACAGAAGTGTTCTGGCCACTGCAGTGAGCATTGTTCTGGAAGCTCTTCAATAGGTGGAGCCTAGCATAAAATTCAGTCAAGGCTGTCCTAAGGTTTTTCTCCTTCCTCAGAGAACACCCACGCCACTAATGGACTAATTACGGCATACCTTCTTCAAGTACGTTCTGGCATTCTCAAACTGTATTCAGAAGTCATTAATGGAACCACACGGCCTATAGTTTTGACTTCTGACGGGCCCCAAACACCATTAACGGACTGAATACGCGCTTATTTCGCGTTTTGGTGCGAGTCAAAATGTCAGACACTGAGGTAGAAAGTCATTCTGAGGAGACACATCCTCTGCATCCCCCTCTCGCCTTCAAAGGCAGCAATAACCCAGGCGATGAAACTGCCACCGTTCTCGCAGCAAAATACCGCATCGTGGTTCCTGTGGGCAGACGTCCATTTCCATGTAGCTAAAATCACAGACAAGGAAACCAAAGCGGATACCACCACGACAATGCTGCTGGAGGAGGCCTTCAACAGAATCACCCCATGATTGGACTAGTAACCGGGCAAAGTCAAGTACGAAGACCTACGAAAGAAACTCACTGACACGTACTCCATGCCCGTCCCAGAGAGAGCCCAACACACCCTTGACCTGATGAACCAGCCCCTGAGGGACGCATCACCCAGGGATGCCTGGGACGAACCACGAGGTCTCCTGATGCTGCTGGGCTTCAACTCAGACGGACGGAGGAGGGAGATCAGCTTGTCGCGGGAAATATTCCTATGGCACCTTCCGCAGGAGGTGAGGGCACCAACCATGGAAGCAGACGCGCTTTCGATTGACAAATTGGTGAGCCTCGCACACAAACTCCACAAGGCCACCAAGGCCTCCAAGCACGCCGCAACACCTGCAGCCTGGTAGCAGAAGAAGCCAAAGGGGGGGACACAAACGTGGTAAACAGGAAGAAGGTGCTGCCGCAGCAGCAGAAGACAAGGACAAATCCAGCCTAGTGTTACTTCCATCAGAAGTTCAGAAAGGACGCCAAGAATTGCAGAGCCCCCTGTTCTTTCACAAAAAACTAGGAAGGTGGCCACCCATAGCAGCAGTGGCTGCAAACCTTAGAGAATCCCAGCCAGTAGGATTCTTCATCCACGATGCCATATCAGGACAACAGATGCTGATAGACACAGGTGCTGTGCAACGGTCGGTATTTCTGCCATCGGGGGAGGACCGCGACAGCACATCCGGCGCCACAGCCACACTAGTGGCCGCAAATGGAAGCCCCATCCGCTGCTATGGAACTCGGACCCGCAGAATATCCATCCTGGGTTGTTGTTGTTGTTGTTGTGGTTCCCCAGACTCTGTTATGCCAGGAAGCCTGCACCGCGCAAGAAGGACACCACGTTTACTGGATCTGACCATAACTGTGTGGTAGTGTGGATGTTGTGTTGTTGTCTAAGGGCTGCCAAGTTAGGGCAATCTACTAAGAGATGTGTAATTGTGTAGGGACTAACTTGGCAGAGTGGACATATGTCTGTTTGGGTGTTGTCTATGCGGTGTTTGTAGGTGTTTAGTGATTGGTGATGACCACAGCGAAGTCGAGTCAGGTGTACTCTCTCAATCTTGAGAGCTGTGTTTCTGTGCTGCTTATGTTGGGTGGGGGGTGCTGAGTATTTTGTTGTTGGGAAGGTTATTAAGTGCTTGTCTGGTGAGGTGAGTATGGATGTGCTTTTGTTTTGTGTGTGATGTTTGTGGGTGGTGGTATAGAATTCAAGATATTTGTATAGTGTCTGTGTGGTGTATTCGCTATTTGCCTGTGTGTTGGAGGGTGGTCGTGAAGGTAATAGCATGGGCTGTTTGTGTTGTTTATGACCGATGCCAAGAATTGTGTGCCTCTCATGTCTAAGTGTTGCCTGATGGTGAGAATCTTGGTTTCGGCGTGTAAGTGTTCTATTGGTGTGGATTGTGTACTGCCAAGGATGATTCTAAGAGCTGTGTTTTGTATTATTTGTAGTTTGTTTAGTTGTGTGTTGGATATGGCAGGGTGCCAGACTGGGCTGGCGTAGTTTATTATGGAGCTGATGTTTTGTTTGTATACTGTGATGAGCGTTTCTTTTTGTTGTCCAAATGTTGTGCCTGTTAGTGATCTTAGTGCATTTAGTCTAGGTCTGCATTTCTTGATGATGTTACTGACATGTGGAGCAAATGACATTGAAGTGTTGTATGTGACTCCTAGGATTTTTGTTTCGTGTGTGTGTGGAATTGTGGTGTTGTTCAGCGTTGCTGTGGGTCTGTACTGATGTTCTTTGTTGTGACTAGTGAGTAGTGTACTTGTGGATTTTGTTGGTGCTACCTGTAATCTGTTTTGTGAGCCAGTTTTCAAGTTGTGTTATGTAAGTCTGTACTTGTGGGGAGCATACGTTTTTGTCTGCATGTATTGATATGATTGTTAGATCGTCTGCATATGAGATGTGTATGTTGTTAGGTGGTGTTGGTATGTCATGCATGAATAGGTTAAAAGTGTTGGACTTAGGACGGAGCCTTGTGGGGCGCCGTTCGGGAAGTTTCTGATTTTGGATGACTCGCCATTGTAGTGTACAAATGCTTGTCTGTCTGTTAAGTAATTGGCGAGCCAGCGTTTGGTGTTGTTGTGTAGTGTGGTGTTGTAAACTTTGTTGATGAGAAGTGGTCTAGAGATGGCGTCAAAGGCTTTACTTATGTCTATTGTGATTAGCAGTGTTCTTTGTGGTGGGCGTCTGAGTTAATGCCATCTTGTATTTTTGTGTGTGAGGTTGGTGAGTAGTGTTGCTGTGGAGTGGTGTGGTCTGTAGCCATGTTGAGAGGGTGACAGTGGTATGTGTGGTGTGGTTTTGCGTAAGATGAGGCGTTCTACTACTTTTGATGATGTGCAGAGTAAAGTTATAGGTCTGTATGAAGCTGCTTGTGTAGGTGTTTTGTTTGGTTTTAGAAGTGCTATTATTTTCCCCAGTTTCCAAATGTGTGGTATAATGCAGTGTGCGTATGAATAGTTGGCTATGTTTGTCAGTGTTTGTGTGCCATGGGGACCTAGATGTTTTAAGTGAATGTTTGAAATGTTATCGATGCCCATGGCTGCAGAGTTTTTAAGTTGTTTAATGATTCTAGCAGTGTCTTCTGTTGTGGCTAGTATTACTGTGTAATCTAATGGGAACTGTTGTTTGCGTCTATAGATGTGTCTGTGTTCTTGGTATTTGCGTAGGGGGCTGATTTTTGCGTAGTGGTTTATTAAGATGTTGGCTTGTTGTTTGCGTGAAGGGATCTTGTCAGATGTGGTGATTGAGGCGTGACTTTGAGTGTTCCCACTGTTTGAACTAGTGAGACTGTTGATAGTTTTGTGTAGTTTGGATGGGTTGGTTCTATAGTCTAGTGTACCTTGAAAAGTTTGCCAGTTCTCTCTGTTTTTTAGTTAATTTGGTGTTTATTTCTGTGTTTAAATCATGTATGCGATTTGTTGTGATTTGTGTGTGTGGGGTTGGTGTTTTTCTTAAATTGTTTCGTTCTGTTATGAGTCTGTTTATGTCAGGCGTGAAGTTTGGGTTGTAGTGTTTTCTGTTGCCTTTAGGAACGTTTCTTTTGTCTGCATTGTTTATTGTCGTTGAATTGTATTGTTGTATTGTTTAGTGTCTGTGATGATGTTGTGTGTGTGGTTTAGCTCCCAGAAATGAGCCTCAGTGGTTTCCAAGTACTCATCCCAGGCAGCGCGCTTGTAGTTAGGGATGGTGTGTCTTGTATGTGAGAAAGTGTCATGTGTGGTTCGGAGTTATTAAAATAGGAAGGTGGTCTGATGATAGGTCTGTTTGTGTTTTCCATGTGATTGATGGTGCTATGTTGGGTGAGCAAATGTTATGTCTGGGGAAGTGAGACTAAAGTTGGCTTGGTGTGGTATGTGTGTGTGCATATCTGTGTTGTTTAGTATGTATAGCTGGTCTAATTGTGTTGAGATGTCTGTGCCTCTTTGTGTGATGTCTTGGTGGGCATACCAGTCTGTGTGTTTGGCATTGAAATCTCCTCCCAGAAGTATATCTGGGAGGGTATTCAACGCCTGCAGTCTAATTGTGAAGTTTGCTGGTAAACCCGGTGAATATTCTTGAGGGATGTATGTGTTGATGATTGTGATTTGTTTATTGTGCCCTATTTTGATATTAAATGCTTGTAGTTCTGTATGTCTGTCTACTTGTGTTAGTGTTCTGATGTGCTGCGTTTTTTCAATGTAGGATATGTTATGGTGTATGTATGTGATGAGGCCTCCGCCATCACCATGTTGTCTGTCTTGTCTGATGGCTGTGTAATTTGGTATGTTGGGTGTTTTATGTGTGTTTCAGTTTTGTTTCTTGGATGATGGCTATGTGGATCTTTTGTTTGTGCATGAAATGTTTTAGTTCAATGTGTTTGTTGCGAATGCCGTCAATGTTTAATTGTAAGATGTTTATGTTGCGGCGATTATGTCTAAGTGTGTGAGTGCATGTATTTAGTGGTGCATTTCTGTGGGCGTTAGGTGAGTGTGTGCTATGGGGTGTTGGGGTTTGTGGGGATGTTTGATTTGTAGGAATGGGTGATGGTGTTCTGGGACTGGAGGAAAGTGTGGTAGATGTGGGAGATGGTGATCTGTGTGGTGTTGGTTGGTTGGTGTTTTGTTGGATAGGAAGTGCTTGTTGTGTATTGTTATTGTTTGTTTGTGAGTGTGTGTTATGGCATATGATGCACTTCCAATGTACATTGTAGTCTTTTAGTGTTCTCAGTGTGGTGCACCGAAGGTGTACCCACCCACCACACAAGTTGCAGTGGACTGATCCACCCCCGGCGCGAGAAGCTGTGACTTGTGTGCTGCAGATGGGACATGTGTAGGGGCCTGGGTTTAATTCTATGTCACCGGCTAGGATTAATTGTAGGGATATAGTAGCCGGGTTACCATATCCCTTCAGAGAAAAACTGAAGATCCAGCTGCGCGGGGCCACCCTGGCCGCGGTACCCTGCGGAGCATTGGGGAGCCACTCCTCCTCTTCTCCCCTCCCTTGTCTTCGCAGTGGGGTTGTATTGTGGACGTTTGATCCAGGCGGCCGTCGTTCCACCGCCGTCTGGAGAGGTCCCACGACGATGACGCGTCCACTCCGGAACCATCCTGGGTCGTAAATATGAATGGCCCTTCATCATCGCGGATGTCAAGTTTCCTTTACTGGGCACCGATTTCCTCGCACAACACAGACTGCTGGTAGATGTTGGCTGAAAACGGCTGCTGGATACCGGAACCTGCTGCTCCTGACCGCTCTCCGCCGGACCGGGAATGCCCGCCACATGCTCCATCTCATCAAACAAATACAGCGCCCTCCTGCACGAATTCCCTGATGTCTTCAAGCCAGAACTGTGTCAGGTGCCAGATACCCAGGCCAAGCACAGCATCCATCGCCACATCACCACCACAGGCCCGCCAACACATGCAAAGTTCTGCCACCTGCCACCCAAGAAACTCCAGATGCTAAACGAGCACTTGCCAAAATGGAAAGGATGGGTATCTGCAAAAAGGCATCGAGTCCATGGGCGTCCCCCCTCCACATGGTGAAGAAACCAGGCAGTTCCTGGAGACCCTGTGGGGACTATCGTCGGCTGAACCTAGTGACAACACTGGACCACTATCACCTGCCAAACATGCAGGACCTAAAAGGCACCCTGCACAAAAATGGATTTGCTCAAGTCCTATTTTCAGGTGCCAGTACATCCCAACAACATTCCAAAGACAGCCATCATCACGCCGTTCGGGACATATACCTTCTCCTACTCCACCTTCAGCCTCAGGAACGCCAGAGCCACATTCCAGCGCCTGATGGACAGCATCTTGGGGGACTTACCTTTCTGTGTCTGCTATGTGGACGACATCCTGATCTTCTCCAGGTCCCTGGAGGAGCACCTGAGTCACGTCCGGGCTGTGCTGAAAAGCCTTCAGGAGAATGGCTTGGTCGTCAGATTCAAAGAATGTACCTTCGGAGTGGAGAAGGTAGACTTCCTGGGACATGAGGTCTCTCCAACGGGTGTCCGCCCCATGGCCTCCAAGGTGGATGCAGTGAAGGATTTTCCAACACCAAAAACAATCAAGTCACAGCAGGAGTTCCTCGACATGGTCAACTACTACCGACGATTCATGCCGGACATCGCCTGCATATGTATCCCCTAACCGGAGTGCTGAAGGGGAAGCCAAAAGCATTGACTTGGGAAGTCCCGCAGCAAAAGGTGTTCAAACAGCCGAAGGCAGCCCTTGCCGAGGCCACCACCTTAACAACCTTAACATATCAAGACCCCACCGCCCCCGAGACTTACCACCGATGCCAGCAATGTCGCTTGCGGAGCCATGCTGGAGCAGATAGTAGATGGTTCCCCCGCCTGCTTGCGTTCTTTAGCCGCAAGTTAAAGCTGCCGGAGACCTGCTACAATGCATTCGACAGGGAACTGCTGGCAATCTACCAAGCCGTGCGGCACTTCAAGCACCTCTTGGACTGCAGCCCATTCACCATCCTGACAGACCACAAGCCGTTGGTACATGCGTTCACGAAGGCGGGAGATGCATGGTCAGTAAGATAGCGATGGCACCTGGCTGCTATCTCTGAATTTGGATGCACCATCAGTTATGTCCCCAGTAAGATGAACCCGGTAGCCGACGCCCTATCAAGGATTGAAATAAATTCAGTCCAGCTGGGCATAGACTATGAAGACCTGACGAAGGAACAGGCCACAGACCCGGAAACGGCAGCTTACCACACAGCACTTACTGCACTCAAGTGGGAAGACGTGCCGTGGGTGAATCCAGATCAACACTTCTCTGTGACACCAGCACAGGCTGCCCATGCCCCCTGATACTCGAATCACGAAGAAAGCAGGTGTTCAACATCATCCATGGGCTGTCCCATCCATCAGGATGAACAACAACGCGCCTGATGACAGAGAAATTCGTGTGGCACGGGATCAGGAAGGACGTACGAGAATGGGCGAAGAACTGCATACCGTGCCAGACAAGTAAGATCACAAGGCACACGGAATCGGGCATCAGAGACTTCCCTCACCACGACAAGACCACTCCACAAGATGGCCGGAAGCAACCCCAATGGCAGAAGCATCAACAAGTGCCTGCGCAGAAGCCCTACTATCAAGTTAGATAAGCCATTTCGGTGTGCCGGACGATATAACTACAGACAGGTCACCGGCATTCTTGTCGGAACTCTGGGTCTCCCTGGCATGCCTGATGGGGACAACACTCCACAGTACGACAGCATACAACCCTGCGGCCAACGGTATGGTGGAAACGACTCACCGTTCATTGAAAGCAGCTCTGATGGCACGTTGCGCTGATGAGAATTGGAAGGCACAGCTGCCCTGGGTCCTGCTGGGTCTCCACACTGCACCAAGGGCAAGCGGCGAGGAATCTCCTGCAGAAAAAGTCTACAGCAAAGCATTGGCCGTACCTGGAGAATTCTTCCCCATGGAATCAGACGACCCGGATACACACCTTCCAAGACTAAAAGAAATTGCAAAGAAGTTCACACCCTGCCAGAAGACTTTCGAGGACAGGACCCATATCTTCAGCCCAGAAGGCCTGAAAACCTGTACACACGTCTTCATGAGGAACGACGCCCACGCCATACAGAGGACCATACCGAGTTGTCAGTGGAACATCCAAGGCCTACCTCGTCAACATCCATGGGCGGGAAGACTGGATATCTATCAACAGGTTTAAAGCCAGCCTTCCTAATGGACAGTGGAACCCAGGAGGAAACTGGCAGATGTCCCAGAATTCCTCCACAAAACAAGACCTCTGATGAAGAGATCAGCATCCCGAAACGAGGCCGAGGATGTCCCAAGGGCCGCTCTAAAGATGTTATAAGCCAGGCAAAACCACCAGACGACTCAGCAGTCAAATCCACCCCACAACCACAGATATAAAAAACTCGGGGTCAGCTCCTGCTCCCAAGAAGATACCGTGATTAACATTCAACAGGTCTTCCAATCATTATTTCATAATAATTGTCTTGGTGGGGGGGGAGTACTTGTAAAGACGTCTTCTTTACCCACTAGTTACGATCATGTGCAATGATATATGAATAACATAAATATAAGAGAAAAAAGAACAGAGAAGAGAACCAGTGATTATATATATATATATAAATATATATATATATATATATATATATATATATATATATATATATATATATATATATATATATATATATATATATATATATATATATATATATATATATATATATATATGAAGTTTTAACACATCAACATGATTCATATACAAGCATTAAGCTACAAACGTCCTTCAATGTCAGTTAAAATGACAAATATAAATAATATATTTTCATATGTTAGCCAAATTTTTTATTATCAACTAAAAAATTCCTTCATATATATATATAAAAAATATATTATTTCCGGTGTATATAAGAATTGTATTAAAGGACGTTTGTTGCTTAATATTATATATATATATATATATATATATATATATATATATATATATATATATATATATATATATATATATATATATATATATATAGAGAGAGAGAGAGAGAGAGAGAGAGAGAGAGAGAGAATGGAATAATGATGAAATGAACAGAGAGAGAGAGAGAGAGAGAGAGAATAATGAATAATGAAGCGAACAGAGAGAGAGAGAGAGAGAGAGAGAGAGGGAATAGCAAAACAGGATGTGTTATGCTCAGGTAGTCAAAGCAGGGTGTGAGTATAATCTACTGAAATCGTTAAAGGAATTTTTAAACAAGCTTGCCTATGCGCTTAGCTGTTCACTCTCGCCAGAAACCAAGACTTCCAGTGACGTCATAAATTGTTAGATAAGCCTCAGCCAATTAGACTTCTACCAAGGACTGGACAGAAGTTATTGCCCGCCTATTGTAGGATGGGCATTCCATTTTTGAAAAACCTTCAAAAGGGAAGGAAGAGAAGCAGAGAGACAGAGAAGGACAGAGAGAAGCAGAAGAAGAATAGAGCATTAGTGGAGTGAGATCATAGCCTCACCAGTTGTGGGTTGAGAAGAAGCAAGGCTCACACTTTGATTCATACTTTGATTCACTTCTTTTTGTAAATATAATGTATCTTTTAATTAGTGTGTTAATGAAGTAAGAAAGCTGCACTGTCTTCCTAAAACCTCCTGGGACTCAAATGCTACTATAATAACAAAGCCAGAAAAGATAAAGCATCTATAAAAAAATAATAAATTTCTTTACATGGGCAACCAATAAAATAAATCATAATAAGTTGAAGGTGGTAAAGAAACATTACAAAAAGAAATGCATAACATAAAAATGGTGTCAGCTATAATGGAATCCGCAGAAGACGTAAATAAAAGTGCAGCGTGACAAACGAACAATTAGCATACACACTCAAGAAGTTAAAAACAGAACGAAGTGAATCATAACAACTCCGCTACAAACATCGATGGTTGAAACAGAACAGGTGGCGAAGTGAATCATTACAAATTGACAAGCAAAACTCAAGAATTTTAAAAACATTCCCCGCTGTAAACGTCAACGGCCGAAACATTCGAAGTGAAATAATAAGACTTATAAACATTACCACTCAAGAAAACCCACAACTTAGAACTATTTTTCCCCTGAAAAAAAAAAAACGTGAAGCAACAACAACAACACAAACATTAGTGAATCATGAAAACAACGCCTTTGTGTTGGTAGCTATTGACACACACACACAAAACCGATTTCAATATACAGTCTGTTAAAACGGATGAGTACATTTCACATGTACAACAATACATACATTCCCATTAAAAATCAACATTACTGTGAATTCTAAGAAGACGAATCCCTGAAGGTCGGCGAAGCAAGAAAGAGACGATTTTATTCGAGAACAGCAGGATAAGATGCGTCTACAATGGACGAAAACAATGCCTTTGTGTTGGTCGCAGAAAGGAAGGGTGAAACAGTGATAACAAGCAACAGTTAGGCTGAACAAACAACCGAACTGAAGTAAGTCGTGATTGGAAAGTTATTATTCTCTCTCTCAGTGAGTGTATTTTGAAATTATCTCTCGAAAGGTATAAGACTTTTATAATAATCTCTCAGAAGGTATATAACATTTATAATTCTCTCTCCAAAATTTTTTTCTTTTTTTTTTTTTGAGGTTTGGTAGATAGGAATTTTTAATAACATAACATTCTTTTGATGAAATATTTTTTGAATACTGTTGTGTATTTGGGTATGAATTTTCTTATGATTTATAGAATACCATTGTAATGCAGGATTCGTTTGATGCATTGAGGAATGCTATTAGAAATAGACACCATTGAAGACCAACAACAGTTAGACAAAGTCGAATTCCCGTGCCAAGCTCACGAATATCATTAACTCAAGGAAGTACTAACACAAGTAGCAATAATAATAATAATAACAACAATATTAACACATTTCAATTTAGAACAATGGCGCAAGCAGCGATCATTACGCAAACCACACAATTCTGTGGAAGAGTTGAAAGTTCAAATCCTGACAAAAATAGGCTAGAATCCTATTCTGTGAACCAGTGGCTAGCTGATGCAGACAGTTGCATATCAACAAGGGGAATAACAAAAGAAAGAGCTAAAATTAATGATGCCTTGCTTTTCATTAGTTCAGAAAGCAGTGATGCACACAGAACTTTGAATTCAGTTTGATTCAGTATAATAACAACATACACTGAATTTAGAAGAATTTGTTTATCAATCTGGGAACCAGACACAAACCTCTTGGAGATGTGGCATGCCTTCCAGGACCTCCTCCTCCTCCCCGAGACTGACAGCAGCGGCAGGAGCAAAGAGATTAGCCTGCCGAGGGAGATCCTCCTGCGGCAGCTACTCCCAGAGGTCCATGGGCAGATCACAGAACCATACACCCTGCCGGTCGAGGACCTGATCAAAGTAGTGCAGCCGCTGACGGACTCCATGAGGGCGGCGAAGCGGGCGTCCACGCCTGCACACCCCATCAACTGCCTCCAGCCGGAGGACCCCACCACAGAGGACATCAACGCCATCAACAGGAGGAGGCCACCCCACCAGCAGAAGAAGGAAAGGCTGGGGCTTTGCTATTACCATCAGAGGTTCGGTAAAGCTGCCCGAAATTGCAAAGCCCCCTGCCTTTTCTCCCCTCCAAAACACGGGGGAAGTGGCAGCCACCCTCACAGGCTGCCATGGTAGCAGCATCCAAAACACCCAGGGCCCCCGCACCAGTAGGCTTCTACGTCTGCGACGCTATCTCCGGCAGGATGATGCTGATCGACACTGGGGCCATACGGTCAGTGTTCCCACCTTCCAGAGAGGACTGCAGACGTCTGCTGGACCTGGCTGCCTTCCTGACGGCCGCCAACGGGTCCCCCATCCTCTCCTACGGCACCAGGCTCCTGTCGTTCTCCATCCTTGGCCGGAGGTGCAGGTGGAACTTCATCGTTGCGGATGTTAGGACCCCGCTCCTGGGTGCGGACTTCCTCACCCACTTCGGACTGGCAGTCGACGTCGGCCGCAAGCGCCTGCTGGACACGAGTCCTGCCAGTCCTTGCCCTTGTCGCCTGGTCCCAGGGAGCCCACAATCTGTTCCGTCGCTCCCCACCAGTGCGGCTCAATCCTAAAGGAATTCCCGGAAGTGTTCAAACCCGAGCTTTGTCAGGTGCACGGGGCCCCTGCCAAACACGGGATATATCATCACATCAAGACAAGGGCCCCCACGACACACGCAATGTTCTGGAGGCTTCCCCCACAGCGCCTTCAGGAGGCCAAGAAGGCCTTTGCCGAGATGGAATGGATGGGCATATGCAAGAAGGCTCCCAGCCCATGGGCCTCCCCCCCTTTAACATGGTGCAGAAAGTGGATGGCACCTGGAGACCCTGCGGTGACTACAGGTGGCTCGACCTCGCTACAGAACCTGACCACTACCCTCTACCAAACATGCGGGACCTAACGGCCTCCTTCCACAAGGCCAAAATATTCTCAAAGTTAGGTCTCTTGAAATCATATTTTCAGGTACCAGTAGCTCCAGAGGACATCCCCAAAACCGCCATCGTCACGCCTTTCGGATCCTACGTCTTTGCCTTCTCCACCTTTGGCCTGAGGAACGCAGGGGCGACCTTTCAGAGACTGATGGACAGCATCCTGGGTGACCTGAACTTCTGCATCTGCTACGTCGATGATATCCTAATTTTTTCCAGATCCCACAAGGAACACCTACGGCACATCCGGAAGGTCCCACAGTGCCTGCAGGAGAGTGGCCTCGTCGTCAGGTTCGACAAGTGCACCTTCAGCATCGAAAAGGTGGAATTCCTAGGCCACAAGATATCCCCAGGAGGCATCCGCCCAGTTTCATCGAAAGTAGAGGCCGTCATCAGGTTCCCCACCCCTACCTCCATCAGGGCAGTGCAAGAATTCCTTGGAATGGTCAACTACTACATGAAATTCATCCTGGGGATTGACCACACCATGGCCCCCCTGACGGAGATCCTCAAGGGCCGTCCGAAGACCTTAGAGTTGGACCCCGACCAGCAAAGGGCCTTCTCCCTGACGAAGGCCACCCTCGCCAAGGCAACAGCTTTGGCCCACCAGGACCCCAGCACTCCCCTCCAGCTGACAACGGACACCAGCAACGTCGCCTGTGGGGCCGTCCTGGAACAAGTTGTCAACGGAGCCCCTCAGCCCATCGCCTTCTTCAGCAGAACACTCAGCCCCACCGAGTCCCGCTACAGCACCTTCGACAGGGGACTCTTTGCGGTGTACCAGGCAGTACGCCACTTCAAGTTCCTCCTGGAGGGTACACCTTCTTAGTTTGGTCGGACCACCAGCCACTGCTCCACACCTTCACGAAGCTGGGGGATGCATGGTCCTCCAGGCAGCAGCAGCACCTCACGGCCATCGCGGAGTTCACCTGCACCATCAAGTACCTCCCCAGCAAGAAGAACCCAGTAGCTGACGCCCTCTTGAGGATCGAAATCGATGCAGTGCAGCTCGGGATCGACTACGAACACCTCGCCCATGAACAGGCCGCCGACCCAGAGACTCCAGCTTACCGCACTGCCATCACGTGGCTGAAGTGGAAGGACGTGTCCTCGGCCCTGGAGGGCCAACACTGCTGAGCGATGTAAGCATTAGCCACCCCCGCCCACTGGTGCCCACCTCCCGTTGTCGGCTGGTCTTCGACATCATCTACGGACTGACCCACCCCTCCGGAAGAACGACAGCCAGGCCGCTGGCGGAGAAGTTCGTCTGGCACAGCATACGGAAGGACGCGACAGCCTGGGCAAGGCAGTGCATACAGTGCCAGGCCAGCAAAGTAGGGAGGCACACCGAATAGGGGGTGGGCGACTTTCCCCAGCCGGGAAGACGTTTTGGGCACATCCACGTCGACGTAGTGGGTCCTCTTCCCCCATCAGGAGGAGCAAGATACCTTCTAACAGTCGTCAACCATTCCACCAGGTGGCCCGAAGCTACGCCCATGGAAGAAGCCACCTCCAGTGCGTGTGCAGAGGCCCTCCTGTCCAGCTGGATCAGCCGATTCGGTGTCCCGGACCATATAACTACGGACAGGGGCCCCACTTTCCTGTCTGAGCTGTGGACCGCCCTGGCATGCCTGCTGGGGACCACTCATCACAGCACCACCGCCTACAACCCCGCACCCAATGAAATGGTGGAAAGGTTCCACAGGTCCCTGAAGGCGTCCTGCATGGCTCATTGCACCTCCGAGAATTGGAAATACCAACTGTCCTGGGTCCTCCTCGGGCTGAGGACTGCCCCCAGAGCCAACGGCGACCCGTTCTCAGCAGAAAAGGCCTTCGGGGAGACCCTCATAGTCCCGGGGGAACTCATCACAGAGGACCAGGATGACTTAACAACACAGAGGCTCCGCGAAAGGGCTGAGAAGTTCGCCTCCTGCTGGCAGACATACACCGACAGGACGTCCCCCTTCATGTCTCCCGGTCTGTCCTCCGCCACCCACATCTTCGTCAGGGACGATGCCATGCGTCCACCCTTAACCAGGCCCTACAGGGGGCCTTTCCTCGTGCTTGAGAGGAACAAGAGGGCATTCCGGGTAGCCGTCCACGGGAAGGAAGACTGGGTATCAACAGACCGCCTCAAGCCCGCATTTCTGGAGGAAGACGTCGGGGGCACTTCCCAAAGCCCCCGCAGGAGGTGGTGCCCCCACAGCCCGCCCCGTCTGCAAGAAAACCTCGTGAGCGCCCCCAGAAGGCCCTGGGACCAGGCAGGAGGGCAACCCAACACACCCATCTACAGGGCACCAAAGACGACGACCACCCCCCTAGGTTGGCATCGAGAAGGCGGGGCCCCCTCCGCCGCCCCAGCAGATACCTGCTTTGATCAGACGTTACCTACTTCTTGGGGGGAGGGGGGGGAGTATTGTAAAGTCCCTGCTCAACGGGCTCTCTATGATGAACATCCTGTTTTCTGCGGTGCCTTCACATGCGACCTAAGGTCGGACGAACACAATCATATTATCATTATTGTGAATTGTATATTTATTATCTGTTCATTTGCCCTTGTACCACGTATATGTGAAAGAGTACTCTTATGTCCAACCAGTTATTGTTAATCATCATGTTTTCTGTATGTACCTGTCCTGTTTTGTGTAGAGAAATAGTATGACCTCAGGTCACATGTAAATTTTTGTACCCTCGGTCTCTGCATATACACAGACGTCCGCCCGCCGTTTTATAAGCGGTTCGCTTCATCAATAAACCAGCAGTACTTGTCTTCCTGCTCATTATTTCCCACCTCTCTCACAAATCTACACACAATATGATAGAAGATTTAAGAAAAACAAACATCACAATAAGAAATAAGAATGCTTCTGGTGATGAAGAAAATTATTTAGTTAGTTTGAGATATGTTTTAAATTATTTGTCATTTGGAAAGATGTATAATGCACTTGGAGAAAAAGAAAAGAAGGCTTTCAAGAAAGTTAAAATTGATCCCAAAAGTGATAGCCTTACAGCTTTAATATCAATGAGGAAAGAAATCCAGAAGAAAGAGATAGATTTTTTTAAGGAATTTATAGGAGTAACAGAAACACAAAATGAAGGGAAAGGCAGAAATATCCATGATTCATACAAAAGAAATAACAAGTATAATGATAATTCCAGACAAGTAGGGAATAGACAAAATTCCTTTCAAAGGAAATATGCACAAAGTACTAGGAAAAGTGGAATCCGAACCAGAAAGGAAGACACAATCAATCGAGGAATGGACCATTCTTCGGTTCACCAATAAGATATCATAATGGTCAATATTCAAACACAAATAATTCAAAACCAGAGAATAATTCAGCTCAAGAAGCTAGATCAAAAATAACATGCGAAAACTGCGGGTATACAAATAATTCCACTAATGAATGCAGAAAGCCTAGAATCTGTGCAGTTTGCAAAAAGATCGGGCATTTAACTAAAAACTGTTGGTTCAATAATAAGGAGGCCAATTAGAGACGTTATAGAGGTAAGCAACAGTCGCCCAAATATAAATAAATCATCCAGTCAGTGACAATTAACCCCTTTACAGAGAAAAGAAAGTAAATCCCTTCAAGGTGACGAAAGAGAAAGAGGAGAAACAGTGGGAAATGAAGGTTCATTCGCATTTTTCTATTTACACAACAAGGAAGTAATATTTTCCATGAAAGAGGAAGAAAGAAACAGAAAGGATCTGCCTATTGTAGAGATTCCAATAAATGGAAAGACATGTACTATACTCATTGATACAGGTAGTACTGTAAATATAATTGATAAAATCACTTTAACAAGATATTTAGGCATTGCAGAAACTCAGATTCAAGGTCAAAGTAGAGTAATAAAAGGAATAGCAGGGAAACATTAAAAGTCTAGGAAATGTGAACTTAGAAATAGAAATTTTGTCACAAATTTATTGAAAGTTTTCTAGTTTTAGAAGGCAGATTTTTTCCCACACAAGTATTGTTCTCATTTAATTTAACGAGATGTGGAATAATATTAGATAGTAGTGAAGGAAAGATTAGCCTGAAACAGGATAATCAGAAGAGCGCATATTTTACGTCTGACGAAGAAAAGTTTCACCCAAATCTGATCAATCTGTCTTAGACAGTTTCGACAAGCGAGACAGACGTACAGGAAAAGCAGATAAGTAACCAGAACAAGCAAGATAAAATAAAAACAGATAAAAAAGAGGAATTCCCACAAATTCAGAATACAGACCTGTTGAGATGTGCACATACAGTTGATATATACTCTGATATAAATAATTACTCAGATATAAATAGGCTAATTGTGATGACCAAATCACTGAATCTAACGAAAATCAAGGCGCTTATACTTATAACTATAGCAATGTATTAATGAGTTGTGAAAGTGAAGGGAAAACACTAAATGAAGTATTGCTCTTAGATATAATAAATAAATCAGATATAAATAATATAATAGAAGTAACAGAAGAGACCACTGGAGATGCAGAACTTTGCTATTTTTCAGACATAGAAGAAGAAGAAATATGTTGTGTTAGCACAGCTGATGATGATAAAGTATAATTTATACTCAACAGAGCAGTAACTTTGCATCCAAAATGTTTAACAGAAATATATTTGAGATCAAAAGAGGATGTAAAGGATAAGGATGTTCTATTATTGAATGAAGAATTGCCAGATTCTATCAGAATGGATAATTCACTAGTCCGCATGAATGGAAATAACTGCGAAGTTTATGTCCAAAACTATTCAGATAACAGACTAACACTATACGCAGACATTGTCTTTTCCATAGGAATTCCTATTGACAATCCTTTACTAACAGTAGAAGAAAACGCATTTTTCTCTATAAATGGCCAAAACTCTCAAATAAATCCAGAAGTAAATAATACGGATTTTCCAGAAAATAGACACAAGTTAATTCAGGTGTTAGAGAAATACAGAAATGTAATAGCTATAGAAGGAGATAAACTAGAAAGGACAAATGTTCTACAACATAGAATTTTGTTAGATGATGGAACCAAGCCATTTTTTATTCCTAATTACAGATTACCAATAAGCGAGACCCATAGTTGACAACGTGATAGAGGAAATGAAAAGAGATGGAATAGTGATTCCTTCTAAATCTCCATATAATTCCCCATTGTTACTTGTTCCAAAGAAGGATGGTAGTTGGAGACTTGTAATAGATTACGGGAAGTTAAATTCCAACATAGTTCCAGATAGAGTGCCGATGCCGTTAATCCAAGATATATTAGCTCAATTAGGAGGGGCCAAAATATTTTCATCCTTAGATTTGCTTAGTAGATATTGGCAAGTACCTCTAGATGAAGAATCGAAACAATTCACAGCCTTCAGCACACATAAAGAACATTTACAGTTTGAAGTAATGCCATTTGGACTCACATCAGCCCCATTAACATTTGTCAGATTAATGTTACAAATTCTAGGAGATACGGAAAATGTTGCGGTATACTTGGACGATGTAATCTTTTTTAGCAAAGACTTAGAAAGTCATCTCAGAACATTAGAAATGGTCCTAGAGAGATTAAGAATTGCAGGACTAAAAATAAAATTAAAGAAATGTCAGTACCTCATGAAATCCTTAGAATACTTGGGTCATGTAATTAGTGAAGATGGACTGCGCATGCAGGCAGGTTACAATAAAGGCAATAATTGATTACCCAGCTCCCACTAATTTGAAAGCATTCAGAAGGTTCCTAGGTATGGTAGGTTATTATAGACCTTTTATGAAGGGTTTTGCTACCATAGCCAAACCTTTGACAGAATTAACCAAGAACGATATTAATTATGACTGGAAGGATGAACAAGAAACAGCCTTTCAAACACTAAAGAGCAAAATGACCAGGAACCCTGTTTTAGTCTACCAAGATTTCTCCAAAGACTTTTACTTAGCTTGCGATGCCTCAAGTACAGGGCTAGGAGCTGTGTTGTTACAAAAGGCCAAAACTAGAATGAGGGCAGTATATTATGCTAGTCGAGTTTTAAACCCAGCAGAAAGAAACTACAGTACCACAGAAAGAGAGTGTTTAGCTTTATATTGGGGTCTAAAGAAATTTAGACACATACTCTTTGGTCATACGGTTAATGTGCTTACTGATAACAAACCCATTTGTGACTTATTTAAAAAGAGAGCCTTTCCCAACAACATGAAGTTCAATAGATGGTTTATTAGTGTATTAGAATTTGCCCCAGAATTCAGATATATTCCAGGGAAAGTTAACACATTGGCAGATGCATTACCAAGATCGCAAGAAGAAACAAAAATGTATTACCACTAATACCTTTTGTTTTAGTTGTCAAGTAGTAGATTCTAGAAAGAGTAAAAATACAACAAGAAAATGATGCAGAAATCAGACAAATAGTAGGACAGTTAATACTAGATGAATCCTTAAAACCTGCTTTTCAATTAATAAATGGATTGTTGTATAAAAGGCCAACAGAGAAGAATGGTTGTTCCCGACTATACATCCCAAAAACACTAATCAGAGAAGTTTTAGAACTAACACACTCATATAAGTTAGCAGGACATCCAGGAATTAAAAAGACAAGCAAAATCATAACCAGAAATTATTTTTGGCCACACTGTAGTGAAGATGCCAAAAACATTGTACTAAACTGTAGTTTGTAATCGACATAAAGGTAACGTAAATCTTAAAGCTCCACTTGAAAAATATCCATCAGAATTAAATCCATTTCAAGTAGTGACTATGGACTTTTTAGGTCCATTTCCGAGGACTATTAGAGGAAATAGACAAATATTAGTCTTCTTAGACTATCTAACTAAATATGTAGAAATCGTACCAGTAAGAAACAGGGATGCAGCCACAGTAGCAGAAGCTCTTAAATCTAGAATTATCACAAGGCATTCATGTCCACAAGTTCTTCTTTCTGATAATGCTGCTGAATTTACTAGTGATCTTTTGAAGAAAATATGTGAATTTTATGAAATAAATGTGTCAAATAACCACTTATAAACCAAGTTCTAATGGAGCAGTAGAACGAACTAATCGTAAAATAAAGGATATCCTGAAAACTTTAGTGAGCCCACGGACAGAAGATTGGGACTTAGCAATAGAAGACGTACAGTTCACATTGAATAATACTGTAAATGAGACAACAGGAAAATCCCCACATTATTTGCTATATGGTTATCAGAAAAGAATGCCTATCACATTATTTGATGATGCAACACCACCCAGACATATTTATAACTATGATGACTATGTTGCATGGAAGACCAGGCGTACTTACGAGACAATCATGAAAACAAGGGAAAAATTAATAGAGGTTCATAACACTCATGCCATATATTATAATAAAGGTACCATTAAACCAGACGTTACAGTGAGTACTCAAATTTATGTACAAAATCATGTTCTATAAGGGCCAAATGTAAAGGTATCTCCCAAGTTCACTGGACCATATAGACTTGTAGAAGTGTTAAAATTAAACAAATATAGAGTAATTAATAAAAGTGATCTAAGGAAAAAGTAGTTCACTGGAATCATATAAAAGTAGTAATGCTGATGTCTTTGGATATCTTTCAGTCTCGATGGCAAAGTAATGCAGCCGTGCTAGCTGTGTAGGCTAACTCCGAACTGCCTGTAATGGGAGCAGTTCCTCATTGGGCGGGAGGGTTCCGTTCTCAGCTAGCACTCTGCTGGCCGCGAGTTCAAATCTCCGACCGGCCAATGAAGAATAAGAGGAATTTATTTCTGGTGATAGAAATTCATTTCTCGCTATAATGTGGTTCGGATTCCACAATAAGCTGTAGGTCCCGTTTCTAGGTAACCAACTGGTTCTTAGCCACGTAAAATAAATCTAAACCTTCGGGCCAGCCCTAGGAGAGCTGTTAATCAGCTCAGTGGTCTGGTTAAACTAAGGTACACTTAACTTTGTAATGGGAGCATAGCCAGAAAATCCTCGAGTTGACAGGCTACTTTAACATTGATAAGGATTTCCCTTTAATGACAGTAGCTTTGTAAACAGGTACTAGCATTCAATCCACGTCAACATTAAGGTCTCAAAATGTGAACGCCGTTACGCCATTATCCAGCGACTTGTGCTTTCCTGCCCGAAGTTCTCGGGCTCCTCCTCGCATCATAGAGAATACTCTTGCGGATTTAACTTGATTTGCTCAACCTACCCTAGTCGTAACAACATTGACTGCCATTGACCCCAGCTAACTCTGAACGCTTTGAAATACAAACAAACTTGTAGAAACTAAAATAAGGACCATTACCGCTTTATGATTATGCAATAATAATCCCGTTCATAGAGGAAAATGAGTAAGTATTGTCGTCGTGATACGCAGTAATACAACCAGCCAGTCCCCGTTCTATCTTCCAGATCTCTGTGAACGAATCCATCTGAGAAATTCCAGTTATTTCGGACAAGCTTGGTGTTCTTGAGCATCTGAACGTTTTTGTCTAGCAGATTTAATATATATGATATAATTTGCATTGTATTTTCATATTCTAGAGTAATTTTACCGAGATTATGTGTTTTTGGTAAAAAAAAATTAGAAATTAAATGAACGAAAGCTAAAGAAAACTGTATCATCACTTTTCTTGTCGATAGTAGATGTCCTTAGTATGATGTTAGGAAACATGATCAATGGGTCATATCCATAAATAGTAGTAATGTATAAGTTAAGTATACCTTAGTTTTATCATACCACTGAGCTGATTAACAGTTCTCCTAGGGATGGCCCGAAGGATTAGACTTATTTTACGTGGCTAAGAACCAATTGGTTACTTAGCAACGGGACCTACAGCTTATTGTGGAATCCAAACCAGATTATAGCGAGAAATGAATTTCTATCACCAGAAATAAATTCCTCTAACTCTTCATCAGCCGGCCGGGGAATCAAACTCCGGCCAGCGAGTGCCAGTCTGCAGCTCTACCGACTCACCCAACGAAGAGCTATGTTAATTAATTTGCAATTACTACAATAACACTGCCTTACAGGATTTGCAATACTCACAAATGCTTATTAACTCAATTAAGAGAAAACTAAATGAATATCCATATTGCATAGTTCAACACATTTCATAACCTTCGATTACCCAGTCTATTCCCAAGTACCAGGTAAAGGTTATGTAGCCTATAGTGTGAGAGAGGTGCGAAATAATGAGCAGGGAGACAAGTACTGCTGATTTATTGATGAAGTTAACTGCTTATAAAGTGGGATGAGGACGTCTGCGTAGTTCGCAGAGGCCGCTGGTACAAAGATTTACAGGTGACTTGAGGTCAAACTAATTCCTTAAAAATAGGACAGGTTCATACAGAGAACATAGCGATAAACACCGTCTGACATATGAAATAAATAACTTGTTACTTGTACAATCACTCAAAAATGTTTTGCAACATACTTCAAAACTTTTCGGACAACAGCTTATAATAGCGACATTTGGCGCAATTTGGCAACTCAGTTGTATGCGCGTGAAACAACTGAACACTAGTGGTGGGTCTGAGAAATTACCTGCAGTTTCCCTTAAACAGGGCTTTTTCTGATACTGCTTACTGTTGTCATACTTTACTTTGTAAAAGGATGTTACTATAATACTTCAGAGGTCATCGCTGTTCTTATATTTTAATATTTTCATCTCCAACTGCCATCACTATTGTTGTTTTATCTCCTTCATATGTGTGAACTTTGTAGACAGGGGCCTACAACTGTTATAAGTTGAACTATTAGTCTTATTAACATCAACAAATACAACTTTTGTAAAGATTTGCTTGCACATTATTATTAATCAAATTTTTGAATGACTAATCCTATGTATACTGTGAACTAGTGAAACTTAATATAAAATATTCTGAACTAGACTAACAGATTTCACGTCTGTTTTTGTAATACACAGAATATAATCGCCTGGGCGTGCACACACACACACACACACACACACACACACATATATATATATATATATATATATATATATATATATATATATATATATATATATATAATATAATGCCATTATCATGTGTAATTTCTCATTTCTTTCATTGCTACTTAGGCCTATCATTTTGATGGCTCTTATGAAGTTAACTGAATATATAACGCCTATTTTTGTATTTCTTATTATCTAAGTTTCTAAAGAATCAAAATTAGCAAGAAGTTCAACAACATTAATTTAAATGCTAAATGCCAGCAGTGAAGAAGACTACCATGCTCATCAGTGGAGAATGTCTCCTCATCGCGAAAGATGATTCTTTCAGAAATCATCGGCCACTGGATTATATTAGAACACAAACCCTAGCCTCTATTCTTTGTGTTCCGCTGATATGAAGTGTTTCTTGGCAGGAGTATGATGAAATAATATCTTGGTCTCATGTAGCCTGTTACGGATGGTTTGAGCAGCAACTTGAAGGGAAAGCGTAATGTTCTCTCTTTATGGCAACACTGGCTTGTAAGGGGAGTTAGGCGGAGCTCCTTCAGTGATCATCCGATAATGATCCTTAACAGTAGTGCAACAATGGGGTCGTCCTCCACTTTTTACAATGAATTTATCAATTTCCTCGTTCTCTCTGTTGTTTTATTCCTCTATACATGGCTGTTTTATTTACGTTAAGCTGCCGAGCAATATCTACAACAGAGACATTAGTCTTATGCAAGCTAATGATTGTGGTGCGGCTGAGTCTGTTGCCCATCTTATCAGTGCAAGTGACAGAGTTTAGTTTAATTTTCCTGCCCGAGTGTGGAGTCACACGATAACATATGACGTTACGAGATTTTTTGTTTTTTGTTTTTGGCAACAATAATAGTTGAATTCTTTCTTTCTTTATTTATATATAATTTCATTGATGATTATTCAATATTACTTTATTAGTCAATAAGCTTTTATCTGGATTCGAAATATAGTTTCTTCTTTGACTCTTTTGTCCAATCATCTGAAATGAAATTTTTCAAAATGTTTTGTCATTTTTCATAATATGAATTTTTCACTCACCATTCTTTTTTATATTGTTAACCGTATGATTAATAACCAAAGTCGAATAAGAAAATTACATTTCCTTGTAAATATCAAAAGAACAAATTACTGTTAGGTGAACGAAAACTTCTGGAACATATTGCAAAACATTTTTGAGTGACTGTGCATAATACATGATTGCTTGGAAAGACAACATATACACAGTTTACAATTGTGATGATAAATATATATTCCGCTCGACCTTAGGTCAGGAAAGGCACCACAGAAAATGGGATGTTCTCCACAGAGAACGCATTGAGCGGGGACTTTACAATACTCCCCCCCACAAGACGGAGGCAACGTCTAATTAAACCAGGTATCTCTTGGGGCAACGAAGGGAGCCTCTCGTTCTTGATGTCAACTAGAGAGGGTGGCCACCTTCCCCGATGTCCTCTGCAGTGGTTTGTTGGGGTGCATTTCCATCAGGTTTCTGGGTTTTCTGGGGACGCCCTTGCCTTCTTCCTGAGACCGGGGTTGTTTGAGGGGCTGCCGTATCCTGCAGGAGATCTTGGGGTCTGCCTCCGTTGCCTCCCTCCAGGATTGCGGGTTTGAGATGATCTATTTACACCCAATTTTCCCCGCCCATGGATGGATATTCGGAATGCCTTCTTGTTCCTTTCCAGGACAAGGAAAGGCCCCCTGTAGGGCCTAGTCAAGGGTGGGTGTACAGCATCGTTCCTGACGAAGACGTGGGTGGAGGAGGACATCTCGGGGGGCATGAAGGGGGCCATCCTGTCAGTGAATGTCTTTTGGCAGGGGGCGAACTTTCCAACTCTGTCTCAGAGCCTCTGCATTCCCATGTCGTCCTGAAGTTCCACGCTGGGTGAGCGGGTTCCGTTCTCAGCTACCACTCTGTTGGTCACGAGTTCGAATCTCCGACCGGCCAGTGAAGAACAAGAGGAATTTGTTTCTGGTGATAGAAATTCATTTCTCGCTATAATGTGGTTCGGATTCCACAATAAGCTGTAGGTCCCCCGTTGCTAGGTAACCAATTGCTTCTTAGCCACGTAAAAATAAATCTAATCCTTCGGGCCAGCCCTAGGAGAACTGTTAATCAGCTCAGTGGTCTGGTTAAACTAAGATATACTTAACTTTTTTTTCCTATGTTGTCCTTGTTCTCTGCGACGAGTTCCCCTGGGACTACCAGAGTCTCCCTGTAGACTTCTTCTGCTGAGGAGGGGTCGCCGTTGGCTCTGGGGGCGGTCCTCAACCCAAGGAGGACCCAGGGCAGCTGGTACTTCCAGTTTTCAGAGGAGCAACGAGCCATGAGGGACACCTTCAGAGACCTGTGGAACCTTTCCACCATTCCATTGGCAGCAGGGTTGTAGGCGGTGGTGCTGTGGTGAGTGGTCCACATTAGACTTGCCAGGGCGGTCCACAGCTCGGACAGGAAAATGGGTCCCCTCTCTGTCATTATGTCGTCCGGGACACCAAACCGGCTGGAGAGGAGGGCTTCCGCGCATGCACTGGAGGTGGCTTCTTCCATGGGCATAGCTTTGGGTTACCTGGTGGAGCAGTCGACGACTCTCAGTAGGTATCTGGCTCCTCCTGACGGGGGAAGAGGGCGAGGTCGAGGGCATGGGCAGCTCTCTCGGAGACCGGCAGGGAGCAGGTCTCGACGAGAGTGGATTTCAGTTCTTGGAAGGTGGCGGGGACCGACGTCGTCATCAACCATGGGGCGGTCTTCTTATAAATCTCCTCCGGGAAGGCGTTAATGGCAATGTCCGCCTTCAACACTTCGTCAGTCAGGCCTGCTATTCTGAATTGCCCCTCGACCCTGTAGAACCAAGATGCTGCGTTCTCCCTGATGAATGGCAGCAGCCTTATGTTAAGGGCTGTCTTTGGTTGGTCCGTTGCGGGGGTCATCCTGTGGGGCGGCAGTACTGGTGTGGAGGTGCGTGCAGAAGGGGGTTTAAAGAGGGAGATGTCTTCCTCCGAGAGGTTTGCGGTAATTTGTACGTGGTTGGGAATGTCTCCATCCATGCTCTCTTCGCGTTCTCACTTGGAGTGTGTGGGAACACTCACACCAATACACGCTGGGGGAGCGTGCCGTGTGGGTCCACTAATGACGTTGGCGACCTACCGACGAGGGTCGGTTAATGCCCAAACACTTTGTTAGGGCACCGTAGTTAGTCCGTTAGGGGCGTGGATTAGGTTAATTGGGCCAAGACTTAGTCGCCGTTTGGGTCCATTAATGGCTCTTGGGAACCACTCCAGGGGTCACCACTGTGAGAAAGGTGCGAAATAATGAGCAGGGAGACAAGCACTGCTGATTTATTGATGAAGTTAGCTGCTTATAAAGCGGGATGCGGACCTCTGCATAGTTCACAGAGGCCGCTGGTACAAAGATTTACAGGTGACCTGAGGTCAAACTAGTCCCTTAGAAACAGGACAGGTTCATACAGAGAACATAGAGATAAACGTCTGACATATGAAATAAATAACTTGTTACTTGTACATAATACATGATTGCTTGGAAAGACAACATATACAAAGTTTACAATTGTGATGGTAAATATATATTCCGCTCGACCTTAGGTCGCAGAAAGGCACTGCAGAAACTGGGATGTTCTCTACAGAGAACGAGTTGAGCGGGGACTTTACAATAGCTGTCCTATAGCTGTCTTTGGCTCCTCCTGCTGCAGCCTCATAAATCTCGAAGTGTGCATTGAAACAAACAAACAAACGGTTCAGAGTTTTATATTATATACAGATAAGACTATCCATTAAAATTTTAAGGAATTAAAACTTTTCACAGGATCTTCAAACTAAGCACTTAGCTAGATTGGTGTTATGATGAGCAAAAAATGAATAATCGAACACAATTTCCAGAGCACAACCAACCTGGGGGATAGTGAACTCTTGGACAAACTAGACTGTGATGAGGAAGAAGGCCGCCATATGCTATTGTCACATGTCTGTGAGTGGGATGTTAAGAGAGTCGAGGCAGTTGTTGTAGGACAGGAGATAGAGCCCTCCTGTCCCGAGTCCTTTATATTCTATCACTCTGCCAACAAGCACTATTCTGGCCAAGACCAACTTTAAGAGTATTCTTTGTAATTGGTTGGTCTGTCTCATGGAGCCCTCGGGGGCCATGAGAGTGTAACTCCTTTGAGAGCAGATGGCAGTTACACTATCAAAAATGCAGCTTATCATAAAAATCTGCCACTGTCCTAGGAGGATACAGACCCTCATCATTCATGGAGACTTACCCCTTAGGTGGGAAATCAATGTTGATCTCTCACCAGATGTGTCAATTCTTGGCCAAGAAGGTGAGCAGGGGAAAGTTGAATCCTGTAATCTGTGTACCCTAGCATATGTGATGCCCAGAGACAGGACCCCAGACCAAATTGTAGCTTGTTGCCTCACTACGAAACATAGGAAAAACTAAAGCCGCCA
The DNA here is from genome assembly GCF_040412425.1 of Macrobrachium rosenbergii. Classification (NCBI taxonomy): domain Eukaryota; kingdom Metazoa; phylum Arthropoda; class Malacostraca; order Decapoda; family Palaemonidae; genus Macrobrachium; species Macrobrachium rosenbergii. The sequence goes on from NC_089745.1 coordinate 66,135,451, forward strand.
CAGACATGAAGCTCTATCCAGTAACTCACCTGCATCTGGCCTGACCAGCAAGAATATGGTGTGGCTGAAGGGATGAATATGACAGATAGATTGAAAGAATATCAGTTGCCCATCTTTCATCCAACCATTCGCTACTGTAAACCTAAGGCTATTATGTCCAAATGGAACTTGGTAGCTACACATGTTGAGTAGCCACCACAGGGCCTGGAGAACGTATCTAGGGACTTGTGGGTAGAAAGAGGTGAAAACTATTTAACGCCATCAAACACCTACCCTCAGTACCAGTGATATAAAGTTTCTCCTGAAAGTTACAGATGGGGCAATACCCGACTTTATGAGCTCTCACATAAGAATATCGTTGGGGTTCATTTCAAATGACTTATAAGCCCATTTTATGACCTAATGCAGCCAGAGCGAGATTGTGTTCTAGGATACTTCTTTCTTGTTTTTGCCAGTACAAATGAAGAGGTGACAACACACCAGTCTGAAGTGTTAGGTCCTGAACAGGTAGGGCTGTGCCATTCACACTGCAAACAAGAGTATCTTGTATTGAGTAGATCAACAAACACTTGAAAAGAGGCAAATGAAAAAGATTCATACCTGTTATCGGGGACTGATAGGTTGTTGTTTTTGCCACAAACTGGCACAAACAAAAACAAGTGATCCTCATCATTCTGCATGCTGCATTAAGGAAGAGAGCCATACCATCTGCCTGCTCTTCATTGATGCCAAAGATAGCAAAAAGCAGTCTTAGTGTAACATCCCTGGCTGAAGCCTCTATCAGGAGCTTAAAAGGTGTAAGAGAGGAGAGGTGGGGGCAAAACTGATCAAATCTCCTCATAAGCATGGGAATCTCTGGTGAGAATGATTGATACTCATGCAGTGGAAAAGTTGTGAAGGGTAGATCAGTAGTACCTTAACTGCAGACTCATAGGTAATAATGTTAGAGGTGAAACTAGAAAGTCCACAGGTAATCATGTCAGAGGTGAAACTAGAGTCCACCCTCTCTCCAACAGGAGGAATACCCACTGAACAACACCAACCGCAGAAGATGGCCCAGTGGGCTTTTGTATTTTCATAAATTACTTTCTATACTTTATCAATTTAATTTACACTTCCTCATGAATATTAAAATTGGGTCATATGAAAATGTTGCAGGCTCTGATAAAATTTCGCCAATCTATCCATTTCCTAAAGTTGATAAGCGATGTTGTTTATATTTTGGACATTCGCATAACACATGTTTAACTGTTATTATCACTTTGCATTCTGAGCATTCAGGAGGTGGTTCATGTGGGCTGCTCATTAATGTCTATGTTTCAGACGAGTATGACGTCTCTCTCTTTGGTATGATGAACTCCATTTTTTAGCTCCAGCTTTTATTTGCTTCAATTTATTATTTTCAGGTTCTCCATTCCATTTTTGCTATTTATTTATAATGTGTACTTTTATATGTGTTATATAATCGTTAACTGGGATATTTACATTCGCTCTTGTCATGTGGGCTGCTTCTTTAGCTGATTTACCAGCCTCTTCATTTCCTTTGACCCCTACATGGACAGGGATCCAACATATTTCTATATTTTTCCCATTATTACATAACTTATGGAGTAATAACTTTATTTGTTGTACAATGTTCTTTTTGGTTTGTAACTCTAAATGGCTTCGATGGCACTTCTAGAGTCGCTAAAAATTACGAAATTATTACATGAGGTTTCTTTAATTATTTTTATGGTTGATGCTATTGTGCATAACTCAGCTGTAAATACCGAGGCATTATCAGGTAGAGAGAACTGATAAATTTTGTCTTGGGATACTGCAGCATATCCCACTCCGTACTCTGATTTAGATCCGTCTGTGTATATTGCGTAATGTGGACCTTTTCGGCTTATATGCTCTACTGTATGTTGTCTATGGTGTTCTGGGGTGTATGAGTAAGTTTTTGATAAATATTGCGTGTGCACATTCTTATTTTATTCATAGTCCAAGGAGTAGGTAATTTTACTACTGAAGGCAATTGCACATTTATATTCAACGACTCAAACAGTCTTCTAACTCTAAGAGGGAAAGGTGGCGAGTGATTGTTTATAAATACGTCTCTTAATTCAAATAATTTTTTTTGTTGGAGAATCACTTGTCTGAATTCTCCAGGCACTCTTCAATGTTACAAACTCTCTATGGAGAGACAGTGATAGTTCACCACATTCAACTTGTAAAGACGAGGTTGATGATGATCTAAAGGCTCCTGAGCATATTCTAAGACCTTCATTATGAACTGGGTCTAATGTTTTCAGCATTGCGTCTGATGCTGAGCCATATATGTCGTTTCCATAGTTAATGATAGACAACACTGTTGCTTTATACAGTAAAGTAAGGGTATGTCTATCAGCTCCCCAAGTAGTGTTTGATAGTTTTTTAATTAGATTTAATGCTCTTTTACATTTAGATTTCACGTACGTTATATGGGCTTTCCTGTTCAAGTGAGTATCAAATACTAATCCCAAAAATTTTGCTGTTTGGCTAATTGGTATGCTATGGTTTCTGATTTTTAAATGTATTTCTTCATCTTTTTTCCATTTTTTATTCTTATAAAACATGGCTACTTGAGTCTTTTGTATGGATAATTTAAAGCTTACAGATGAGGCCCATTCATCTATATTATAGTTTTACTAATGGTTCGCTCTGCATGTCTTAAGCGAATGCTGAATAATATACGGCAAAATCATCCATATACAAGTTACTTTTAATTCCAATGGGTAGGTTATTACTGATGTCATTTATTGCTAAAGTAAACAGTGTGCCACTAAGGATGCTTCCCTGTGGAACACCATTTTCAAGTGGAAATTTACTTGACAATACATCATTAATTCTCACTTGAAAAGTGCGTTTTGTCAAAAAGTTTTGGATAAACCTGGGTAAATGTCCACAGATGCTGTTTTTATGCAATGTTTTAGTATTGCATATCTCCATGTAGTATCATATGCCTTTGCAATGTCAAAAAAGACAGCTAAAGTAATTTGTTTTCATTCAAATCCTCTTCGTGTGTGGTCTTCTAAGTTAGATAGAGAATCCAATGCAGATCTGTTACACTGACCCAAACTGATTGGGAGTCAAAATTTTGTTTTTTCGAATGTGCCATGTTAGTCGAGCATTTACCATTTTCTCTAATAATTTGCATAAAGAACTTGTTACAGAAATTGGTCTGTAATTGTTTGCATTACTAAGATCCTTTCCAGGTTTGGGGATAGAAATAATTATGGCTTTACGTCATTCATCCAGGAATAAATTTCGAAGCCATAAGTGATTATAAAACTAATAAATATGACTTTGCCAAAGTGCTAAGTGGCAGATCATTTCAAAACAAATATTGCCACCTCTAGGGGCAGATTTATTGCTGTTCAACAGAGCAAATTCCAACTCTTCCATATTAAATTTTTTATTATAATACATATCTTCTATGATTTCAAAATTTGTTGTTATTAATTCTATACTATTTTTCTTTGTGCGCAAGTGTTCATCTAAATTTCTATCACTACTTACTTTTGCTGAGTTTTCTCCTATTATATTACTTTTTTCTCTTGGATCAAGTATTCTTTTCCCATCTTTTAGTATGGCATGTCTAGGTGGTTAACATGGGTACCATTTATTTTCCTGAATTTTTCCCATACTTTTTATATGGGAGTATTATTAGAGATCAGATACATATTTCCTCCATGAAATGATTCTTCCTTGAATTACTTCTCTTTTAAATTTTGCAGATATTTTGTTGTATAGAGCTTTTAATGTATCAATTTCTAATAATAATATCGTTAGTTTTTATAAATTTTCTTCAAATACCGGTAATGTTTTATTTATTTTACTGAACTTTCTATTCAAATTATCTAATCGTCTTCTAATTTGGTGTTTTATTTCTATCAATTCTGTTAGTTTTTCAGACCACCATGGGACTTTGTGTTTTGCTAGAAGGGATTTTTTACTTGGGTATTGCTTTATCAGCAGCATTCTTAATGAAATCAACAAGAAATCTGTTTCATTATGATCTTGTACATACTCAAATGGTGGGATATTCCTAGTGTGGAATTCATATAGTTCCCAATCTGCTTTATAAATCTTATATTGAGGGACATGCTTGGCAGGATTATTTTGTATTAATGAAATTAATATTGGGAAATGATCACTGGTGTGCAAGTCATCAACTGTGTTCTAATGCCATCTGTCTACTATGCTTGTTGTACATACAGTTAAGTCTACTGAAGAGAAATTTCCATGTGTTTTTGAAAAAGTGTTGATTTCGTTTTCATTTATACAGCACATGTCATTTGAATCTATGAATTCTTCTCTTTTGCTTCCTGCTCTATTTGAGTTTGCACAATTACAGTCCCATATTGGGTTGTGAGCATTAAAATCACCTTCTATTAATGTAGGTTCTTTGGCATTATTAAATAATTCTGTAAGTTTATCAATGTTGTCATTTTTATTAGGCTGGTCGTATAAATTATAAATTACATAAATATCGTTTTTATTCATATTCTAATACTCGATATTTACAGGTCAGTAAACTTTACAGGAACTTTGTCATAGCATACTTTGTTATGTACATATATAGCAGTATCTAAATTTCCTTCTTCCTCTCGTTATGTTGATGTTAAGGTATATTTACCTGTTGCTGATATTGTTTTGTTGACATGTTTTAAACATAATATCATTGGTTCATATTCTTCTAGTAACGTTTGTATTTCTCCTAGGTATAATCTGGTCTGTAGACCATTTACGTTCCATTGTATAATATAGCTATTGAAAATATTTTGTTATAGAAGTCGAGTTTTGCTTTCTAACAACTTGGATTTTTTCTAATAATTTACTCACGACATTCATTTGTTTTTCTTTATAATATATTAAGTGCTCAATGCACAAGCAACCTTTTTCATGGGTACTCAAATCTGTGATTTCTTTTTTTCCATTTTTCATAAAATTTCTTATGTTTGTTATGCCATCTTTTGTTATGTTTTTGTTATTATTGCATGATTCAACAAAACAATCATTATATCCACATGTGTTTTCATGTACATTTCTTGTTTCATTTGCTCTTGTTCCAATTATTGGTGATGGAGTAATCTCTTCTCCCTTGACATAATCATTGTTATCTATGGTATGATTCTCTTCCATTTCTTCAGTGTTTTGGATATCTGTATCCATAGGTTTTACTATTATTTTAGGAGATAAAAGTATATTTTTAGTTTGTTTTTGTTCTTTCTTCATATCCTTTGTCTTTGGTTTAACCGGTGTTGCTCTAATAATAGCTGGTTTTTTGTTTTGGGTAGTGTTCTCTCCAAAGGTCTCTTTTTATCTTTAATTACCAGTTCTTCACAACTTTCCTATGTTAACTCCTGTAGTAGTATCTTCTTGTGCTCCTATTTGCACTAACATTTCAAATGAATTTGGTAAAATGTTATCCATATCCTTTGTACCTGTTTCTTGATTCTTTACCATTTTATTTTTTTTTCTGTATAGCATTAATTTCTTGAAATTTATTTAGCTGCATTTTATTACTTTTATCTGTATGTGATGAGGTTTTCTAAGCAAGAGGTGCTGGATGCACTGAAGAAGATGAAGAATGGGAAGGCAACCGGACCAGACATGATACCTGTGGAGGCATGGAAGGCTTTAGGGGATGAAGGAGTGGATATACTTTACGATCTTATGATAAAGATCCTTGAGCAGGAAAAGATACCAAATGAGTGGCATGGGAGTATACTGATCCCAATTTTCAAAGGAAGAGGAGATGTCCAAGAGTGTGGTAATTATAGGGTATTAAACTAATGTCCCACACTTTGAAGATACTGGAAAGGATGATAGATGCCAGACTAAGGGAAGAAGTAGAAATAGGTAAAGAGCAGATGGGATTTATGAAGGAAAGAGGAACAACAGATGGTATATTTTGTCTGAGACAACTAATGGAGAAATTCGGGGAAAAACAAAGGGACCTACATATGGTATTCATTGACCTTGAAAAGACTTACGACCGAGTCCCCAGACAAGAGGTATGGAGGAGCCTGAGGGAGTGGATGGTGCCAGAGAAGTACGTGCGATTGATACAGGAGATGTACCGGAATGTTATTACCAGAGTGAGGAGCAGTGTTGGGGAGATGGAGGGTTTTGAGGTGAGAGTAGGATTACACCAGGGGTCGGCTCTTAGCCCATTTATTTTTAACATAGAGATGGACGTTATCATAGAGGAAGTAAGGGAGGCAGTACCGTGGAACATATTGTATGCGGATGATATTGTCCTGTGTGCAGAGAGCAGGGAAGATCTGGAAATGAAACTGGAAAGATGGAGACAAGTACTGGAGGACAGAGGAATGAGAACAAGGAGATCTAAGACAGAATATATGTGTACCACCAATAATGGGGGTGATAGGGAAAGTGTTCAGCTTGGGGGAGAACCAATAAAGAGAGTTGAAAATTTTAAGTATTTGGGATCCTTTGTTAATGCTGGAGGACATATGGAAGAAGAAGTAAAACATCGGGTACAGGCAGGCTGGAACAACTGGAGAGCGGCCTCCGGAGTTCTTTGTGACAAAAGAGTACCGCTGAGGTTAAAAGGAAAATTTCATAAGACGGTGGTAAGAACAGCAATGATGTATGGCACGGAAACAGCAAGCTTGAGAAAGACAGAGGAGAAGATGATGGATGTGGCAGAAATGAGAATGCTTAGATGGATGGCTGGGGTGACAAGAGAGGATACGATCCGAAATGATTACATTAGGGGGTCTACTAAGGTGGTGGAAATATCAAAGAAAGTGCAGGAGGGGAGGCTGAGATGGTATGGACACCTGTTGAGGAGAGATGAGGACCACGTTGGTAGACATACTATGGGGATGGAGGTCCAGGGAAGAAGAAGAAGAGGGAGACCGAGAAAGAGATGGAAGGACTGTGTGAGGGGAGACCTACGTGAGAAGGGAATTGATGAGGCAGAAGCACAGGATAGAAATAGATGGAAACGGCTCATCCGAAACGGCGACCCCATATAAAAATGGGAACAAGCTGGGAAGAAGAAGAAGATCTATATGTGTTCTTGTTTCATTATTGGTTTTTGTTATTGAAGAATATGTATGTTTCTTAGCAGGATCTTGAATTCCTCTCAATTTCAATTATAATTTAGCCTCTTTATAGACATCCCTGTTCTTTCTTGTAACAGTTTTAATTCCGTATTGTATTGTATAAGTAATATATGCATTCTTTGGATCTTGCATGATGATTCTGCCACAGTTGATGCACTTTGGTTCATTGCACTTCCAATGTGTGGTATGTTCAGTAGATCCACAATAAGCCAATACCGGTTCATTTCTACAATTTTTCTTTGTGTGCCCATACTTATTGCAATTTTGACACTGCAGTGGCTTTGGGACATGGGTCTTAACTCACTGTTTTGGCCTAAAATTTTTATTTTTTGAGGTAGATCTTTACCCTCAAATTTTATTTTTGCTATTCTTGACATTTGTTTATTGCTTTTTTACTTGGTACAACATATACCTCATAATCCTGGACCTTGGGGTATCTCTTTTTGAGAGTGTCTAACAGCAATTTCTTTTCGATTGGTTCGTAGTTTTTTTTCAGGAAGTACAATAGTACCCTGAATGCTGTTCATTGTCTCGTGTTTTTCCACCTTTACGTTAATGTTAGCTATATTTTTCAAAGACAAATAGTCTTTGGACTGACTTTTTGTTGTGGCTTCTATAAGCCAAGTCTTCTTTATTTGTCTGAACGACATTTCTGCCGTTGGATGCAGATTTAATAGACAATTTTCTAATTTTGAGGCTGAAATGTTTTTGTCAGCTTCCATGGTTAGAAATCTTGACCAACTTCCACTCCCAAAGAGGGAGTCGAAGTGGGTCAAGGTTGGGTGAAGACGATATTTACTTCTTTTGGGTTTCTTCTGCACTGGAGCATAGGGTTCCAGTGTAATTACACTAGTGTTTCTTGGATTTTTCCAAACAAAGGTTGTCAGAAGAGGTTCCAGCTGTCAACAACTGTGTTGAGACTGTACCGTCAAAGGGACCAGGGGTACTTAAATCCTAATGGTCCCTATTCATAAAGATTGGAGACAAAAAAAAAATAAAAAAAAACATATACCTGAAAACCTTAAAAAGACATCATCAGCCTTTCATGGAGTTTATTCTTCCACCAATGGCACAAGTGAGAACCAACTCCCAAATGTCCACGTCCCTACCCTACCCCACAGGGGATGGCACAACATGATTACAGTGGCCCAAGTGTAAGCCAAAACTGCTTGCTAGGACTGAGAGTATTACAAGAATACAATCATCCCCACCCTAATCGTGTTAGGGCAAACCAGATAGAATGCCGAGAGTCCTATCCCCAGAACCAGAACCCCCTGGAATCCATGGTCCAGCCCTAAAAAATAGTTCCGCCTTGAGCTATCAATCTGATAACTCTTAGGTCTGAACATCATCAGGCAGTTGATGGTCCTACCACAATTCCCAATATTTAGCTTCTGATATAAACCCAATCCCAGCTATGATACCTTTTCCTATTTAAAAGGTCCAATAAATTTTAGAAAAAGTGGAAAATTCCACAAAAATTAATCCAAACAAATATATAATCATATGAAACTCTTGGACTCAAACCCAGGAACAGATTCCCGGGGTTCAAGAGCCCCCTCACCATGTCAAGGTGGTCCCACATCGAGGGGACCCAATCACTGAGGTACAGTAACAGATGAATCTAAATTGACACCAGAATGAACACTCGTAAACATCTGTGCAGTAGCTTACCTGAAGAAAACTACTTATGACTAATAGCCTATTCCATTGCAGATGCAGCAGAGGAACTTCTAAAGTCTGGATGGATGGGTATCTGAAAATACTCATCCTTCAGATCTAATAATAGCATGAAGCCTCCCTCTCTGACAAAAGCCAAGAAAGAACATTGGGTTTTTCTCTTAAAACAGAGAGAGATCAATAACTGGCCTCCGCTCTCCAGTGAAAATGGGACTGTAAAAACTGAGATTGGTCTCAAATGACTGCTGGTGCATCCTTTTCCAGCACTGTCAATCCCCCCATTGACAGAGCAGATTTCGATGAATTTGAACAGTGAGGAAAGCCATGAGAGGAAAGCCAACGTTCTTCCCTACAACACCAACATCCTCTTGAACTTTGCCTTTTCTCCTCTAAAGATATGCCAGAAAAAGCAAAGTCCATCATGTTTAGCTACAAGTTCAACCAGGGTAGAGCTGGACCAATGAGTCCATGGTTACTGCTTCAGATAAAATAAAAAAAACAGAAATTCTCCTTGCCCTAAGTCACTTCAACCAGAGGTTGTTAATCAGACTGCACAATGACAGGTCCACCTGTAGAGGACAGGTCTCAGGCAACTTCCACTGCCATATCAAAGGCAGGGAAGCAGTTGAAAAGTGCCAAGAGGCAAGCACGTTCTCTGGTTTGGAATCAAAGAGTTGACCTCATACACCTTCAGCATGCAGGGACCAGGGCAACCAATGGGCTGGTGTAGACTTTGCTGTGAACCCACAGGGTGAATCTGTGAGAAAGGGGTTGGCAATGGTCCTTGAGGGGAGGTCTGTAACTGTCCATAAAGACATGAATGATCCAAAGTTCTACTTCCTGATGCCACATTGCTCAACGGTGTGACAGGCATTCCCCAGTTTACAGCAGCAGGAGAGGAGGAACACTGACACCAATCTCATCAACCTCCTCCTTTTTTCCTCTTCCCTCTGCCTTGATTGAGGACAGGCTGGGAAGAAAGGAAAGGGGGAGGGATTGTGAAAGGTGAAAGGCCCAGGAAGAACCACATCCCTTCCAGAAGAAGAAGGCTACTGGGGACCTAGTCTGGCTTTTATAAAGAACTAGCCCCTACCGTAGCCTGACATCAATGGCAACTGTCCTTTGTGGGCCCCAAAGGAGCATTAAAAGGCAGTGCCCTTTTAAAGTAACCTTTATTACTTTTAGAGTTACCTTTGGTTACTTTAAAAGGGCATAAAGTAAACTTTGGTGTCAGCTCTCTTCTCCACTGCTGCCACATCAAACTGTTTTTAAATGTCGGATCACTCTTGAGAAACTAATCTGGAAGAAAACTATCAATACTATCTCACCTTTTCTGAATCAGGTTAGGTCACAAATTAAACTAATGGTATGAGAGGAAAGCCAACGTCCTTCCCTACAACACCAACATCCTCTTGAACTTTGCCTTTTCTCCCTCTAAAGATATGCCAGAAAAAGCAAAGTATGCCATCATGTTTAGCTACAAGTTCAACCAGGGTAGAGCTGGACCAATGAGTCCATGGTTACTGCTTCAGATAAAATAAAAAAACAGAAATTCTCCTTGCCCTAAGTCACTTCAACCAGAGGTTGTTAATCAGACTGCACAATGACAGGTCCACCTGTAGAGGACAGGTCTCAGGCAACTTCCACTGCCATATCAAAGGCAGGGGAAGCAACTTGTAAAAGTGACAAGAGGCAAGCACGTTCTCTGGTTTGGAGATCAAAGAGTTGACCTCATACACCTTCAGCATGCAGGGACCAGGGCAACCAATGGGCTGGTGTAGACTTTGCTGTGAACCCAAGGTCCATTCAATGGGAGACACTACATGTCTAGGAGTTGCTCTAAGTCTCAACAACTGCCTCTTCATCTCAGCCTGTATGGGCTCCATGGGAAAAAGACCATCAGGTAAAGCAAAATCTGTGACATGATGAATTAAAGCCTTTACCAAAGCATAGGGAGACACAGAAGCTCTTGTGATCAAGAGAACTTCCAAGACGAGCCTTAGGCACAAAATTGTGAACATAAAGTAAAAAAAGGTGACTGCATGCCATCACCTTCATCGCCCTAGTGCTGCACCATAGGGGTAGAACCAACCTGGCTAACTTCACCACCTGAATGCTGCAAGCAGGAGTGCAAACTGCCTGGCCTGTGTTGTGCAAAGGTCGGTGTAACACTGGCCACGTATGCTGCAAGCTAGTCAAACAGAATGGATAGATGCTACACAGGATTAAAGCTATCCTATAATAGTTCTAGAACTGATTGTGGGACTGTCCCTGGACTGACCATCTGGAGGGCTGACATGACAAGAAGTCTAGGAAAGGGACAACTCTCTCAACACACTTATGAGGAAGCTCAACCATGGGGAGAATAAAGGTTGGTTTTTCCTCCCTTTAAAAGGTAGTGCAGGTGACTGGGAGCAGTCATAAGTCACATACTAGTGAACGATTACAAGCAGACTTACAGCACACAGTAACGAGCAGCCTTTCTGACCAGAGCACCTACCTTGCTCAACAGCCATTGCAAATGGTTACTGATAACGGTTATGCACAGCAGAGGAGTGACGACTGAAAGACGACTTTATTATTATTATTAAAATAGTTTTACCAGACCACTGAGCTGATTATCAGCTCTCACAGGGCTCGCCTGAAGGATTTGTTTTTATTAATTGTTTATATTTTGTCAAATTACAATTTTCCACACATTTTATAATTGGATTAATTTTAAATGTTGAAGTTTCTGACAAAATATCACTGATTGATTTATCTCCAAAACTTGATGTTCGCTGCTGATTACACTTTGGACATTCACACATTAAATGTTTAATTGTTATTACTTTACATTAAGGGTTATGTGGGTTATTCATTATATGTTCATGCATTAAACGAGAATGGCTTATTCGGAAACGTGTCAGTATTACTTGAGTGTCTCTCACTCTTTGGTATGATGAACTCCATTTTCCAACACTAGGTTTTGTTTGCTATAATTTATTACTTCCTGGTCTGTCATTCCATATATTTTACTATTTTTTATAATACTTCTTTTTATGTGTGGTTATATAATCATTAATAGGGATATTTACATTCGATCAGGTAATATGGCTTGCTTCTTTGGCTGCTTTATCAGTCTCTTCATTTCCATTGATTCCTATATGGACAGGGATCCAACATTTATCTATAGTTTTCCCATTATTATATAACTATTGAGTAATAACTTAATTTGTTGTACAATATTTAATGATGTTTCTTTAATTATTTTTATGGCTGATGCAATTGCACACAACTCTGCTGTGAATACTGAGGCATTGTCAGACAGAAAGAATTGATACGTTTTGTCTTCGGATACTGCTGCATATCCCTCTCGGTACGGTGATTATCTGTCTGTGTATATTGCATAATATGGACCCTTCCAACTGATATGTTCTGTTTTATGTTGTCCATGGTGTTCTGGGCCATATGAGTAACTTTTTGATAAATATTTTAATGTGTGCAAATTCTCATTCTATTCATAGTCAAAGGAGGAGGTAGTTTTACTACTGAAGGTAACTGCATATTTATATTCAGTGACTCAATCTTTTAGCTCTAACTGGGAAAGGTGGTGAATGACTGTTCATAAATACATCTGTTAATTCAAATAATTTTTTTTTGTTGGTGAATCACTTGTCTGAAATCTTAGTGCACTTTTCATTGTTATTAATTTCCTATGCAGACTGTGTTAGTTCACTACATTCAACTTGCAAAGATGAGTTTGGTGATGATCTAAAGGCTCCTGAACATATTCTAAGGCCTTCGTTGTGAACTGGGTCTAATGTTGTCAGAGTTGCATCTGATGCTGAGCCAATATTTCCTCCATGAAGTGACTTCCTTGAATTATACTTTTAAAATTTTGCAGATATTTTGTTGTACAGAGGTTTTAATGTATCAATTCCTAGAAACAATATAGTCATTCTTTTTATAAAGTTCCTTCTAATATCAGTATTTTTTATTCATTTTATTGAATTTTTTATTCTAATTTTCTAACTGTCTCCCTATTGTATGTTTTATTTTTATTAATTCTGTCAGCTTATCAGATCACCATCGAACTTTGTTTTGTTGATTGAGATTTTGATTTTGGTATTACTTTATCAGCAGCATTTTTAATGAAATCAACAAGAAATTTATTAGTTCATTATGATATTATTCTACATTTTTCTTAGTGCAGAAGTGTTTGTCTAAATTTCTATCACTACTTACATTTGCTAAGTTTTCTTCGATTACATATCTTATTTCTTTTGGATTGAGTATTCTTTTTCCATCTTTTAATATGGATTTTCCCGTATTTTTTGTATGGGAGTGATATTAGGGAGATCTGACATATTTCCTCCATGAAATAACCTCCTTGAATTATACTTCTTTAAATTTTGCAGATATTTTGTTGTATAGAGGTTTTAATGTATCAATTTCTAGAAATAATATAGTCTTTTTTTGTAAACTTCCTTCTAACATCAGTAATTTTTATTCATTTTATTGAATTTTTTAAGCTAACAGAATTAATAAATTAGAATATCAGATCACCATCGAACTTTGTGTTTTGTTGATTGAGATTTTGGTTTTGGTATTGCTTTATCAGCAGCATTTTCAATGAAATCAACAAGAAATTTATTAGTCTCATTATGATATTTTGAATATCCAAATGGTGGGATATTCTACGTGTACAATTCATATTGCTCCCAATCTGCTTTATAAATGTTGTAATAAGTGACATGCTCGGCTGGATTATTTTGTAATAATGAAATTAATATTGAGAAATGATCACTGGTGTACAAGTCACCAACTGTATTCCAATCTAATTTGTCTACTATACCTGATGCACATAAGAGTTAAGTCTACTGACGAAAATGTTCCATGTGTTTTGAATAATGCATGTTGCTGATTTCATCATAATTTATACAGCACATACCATTTAAATCCATGAATACTTCTATTTTACTTCATGCTCTATTTGGGTTTGTACATTTATAGTCCCATATTGGGCTGTGAGCATTAAAATCACCTACTATTAAAGTAGGTTCTTCGGCATTGTTAAGTAATTCTTGGTTTATTTATGTTGTCGTTTTTATTAAAATGGTCGTATAAATTATAAATTACATATTTATCATTTTTTATTCGTATTTTAGTAAATGGTGTTTGTAAGTCAGTAATGTTTACATGTTCTTTGTCATAAACCACTTATGTACATATATGGCTGTACCTAAATTTCCTTTTTCCTCTCGTAATGTAGATGCTAAGGTGTACTTACCTATTGCTGATACTATTTTGTTGACATGTTGTAAACATATCATTATTGGCTCATATTCTTTTAGTAACTGTATTTCTCCAAGATGTAATCTGGTCTGTAAACCATTTACATTCAATCGTATAATATAACTATTGAAAATATTATGTTAAAGCGGTCGAGTTTTGCTTTCTTTTTTCGTATTATTAACTTGGACTTTTTTCTAATAATTTACTTACGACATTTATTTGTTTTTCTTTTGTTATATATTAAGTGCTAAATGCACATGCAACCTTTTTCATGGGTGTTCAAATCAGTGGTTTCTTTTTTTCTATGTCATAAAATTTCTTATAATGTTTGTGAAACTATCTTTTGCTATGTTTTTGTTGTTACTGCACAATTCAACGAAGCATTCATTACATCCACATGTGTCATGTATATTTCTGCGACTGTCCAAAATATAATCAACAGCGAGTATCAACCTTTGGAAATAAATCAATGGGGGAAATTTTATCAGAATCTTATACATTTTCAGTCATCCCAATTTTATCTTTCATTAAAAAGTGTAACTTGATAGACAAAATATAAACCCAAGTAAATAATGAAAATACAGAACCCTGTGGGGCGTTTAAGGAAAAAAAAATTGTAATTCTGAATTTTAATTTTTGATTTTTATGAAATTTTATTTTATTCTTTTTAATCTTTAATTTTTTTTTGTATGCATGGAAACGAGCAAATGTATTTATTGTATACATGCGTTTCAGAGTAAAGCATATTTGTTATACAGTTTTTTTCTTTTAAACTTCATTTTCATTTATTCATCATCATGCAAATGACCTGTTTGGTCCCAGTTCTAGGCCTGTGGCCTAGACCTGGCATTCCATCCTAATCCTTCGGGCCAGCCCTATAAGAGCTGATTAGTCAGCTCAGTGGTCTGGTTAAACTATTTTAATAATAATTCACCTGCTCCTGTTGTAACAATTATTGGTGATGGAGTAACCTCTTCTCCCTCGACATAATCATTCTTATCTGTGGTATGGTCCTCTTCTACTTCTTCGGTGCTTTGGATATCTGCTTCCATTTGCTTTACTATTATTTGAGGAGATAAAGGTATATTCTCAGCTTGTTTTTGTTTGTGTTCTTTCTTCATATCTTTTGTCTTTTGTTTAACTGATGCTTCTCTAATAAGAGTTGGTTTCTTTGTTCTGGCTGGTGTTCGCTCCAAAGGTCTCTTTTCATCTTTAATTTCCGGTCCCTCCCAACTTTCCTCTGCTACTTCTGTAGTATTGTCCCTATTTGCATTAATATTTCAAATGAATTTTAAATATTATCCTCTTCATTTGCACCCGTTTCTTGATTCTTTAGCATTTTAGTTTTTTCTGTAAAACATTTATTTCTTGATTTATTTTCCTGTGTTTTTTACTTCTATCTGAATGCGGTTTTGTTTCATTACTGGTTCTTGTTATTGAAGAATGTGTGTTTCTTAGCCGGATCTTGAATTCCTCTCACTTTCATTTGCAATATAGCCTCTTTTACAGACAACCCTGTTCTTTCTTGTAATATTTTCCACTCTTTATTGTATACATAATACATGCATTTTTGAACCTTGCATGATGATTTTGCCCACAGTTTATACACTTTGGTTCACTGCCCTTGTCAGGTCCACAATACGCACATACAGTTCATTTCGACAATATTTCTTTGAATGGCCATGTTGGCAACAATTTTGACAATGTAGTGGCTTCGGGACATATGGTCTCTTTTCTCTGTTTTGACCTAAAATTTTTATTTTTTGGGGTAGACCTTGATCTTCAAATTTTATTTCTGCGATTCCCAGTATTTGTTTATTTCTTTGTTTACTTGGTATAATACATACTTCACAATCTTTTACTTTGGTATATCTCTTTTTAAGCGAGTCCAGCAGCATACTCCTTTTGATAGGTTCGTTATTGTTTTCAGGAAGGGTCATGTTTTTTAACTTTCATATTTACATTATCTATGTTTTTTATAGACATATGGTCTTCAGACTGACTCTTTGTTGTGACTTCTATAAGCCACATCTTTTCTTTTATCTGTTTAAACGACATTTCTGTCGTTGAAGGTCTGTTTCCAATTTTAATGATTGCCATTTTCTGGTCAGTTTCCAAGGTTAGAAATCTTGACCAACTTCCACTTCCAAAGAGGGAGTCGAAGTGAGTCAAGGTTGGGACCCTGTAGGGGGATAGTGCCGTCAGTGCACCTCATGCGGTGCACTGCAGACATTATTTAAAGTTCTTTGCAGTGTCCCTTTCATTCCATTCCTTTACTTTACCTTCTTACATGTTCTCTTTCTTCCATCTTACTTTCCACCCTCTTCTAACAATTGATTCATAGTGTAACTGCGACGTTTTCCTGTTACACCTGTCAAGACTTTTTACTGTAAATTTCCGTTTCAGCGCTGAATGACCTCGTAGGTCCCAGTGCTTGGCCTTTGGTCTAAATTCTATATTCTATGATGATATTTACTCTTTGGGTGTTTTATACTGTATTAAAGTTTTAATGCCACCTTGGTTTTGGTCAATTGAGCTATCCTGGAAATCATCCACTGCCATGCCAGAAGTAGTAGGGGGGTTTGAATAAGTCGTCATGCAACAAATGTTATTCACTTCGTCCAGGGTGAGGCCCCTCTCACCAGGGAGGCCCAACAGGGGGAGGAGCAATTATGTTACCCACAGTGGTAACTGCTCTGGGATCCTCGCTTGGATATACCATACTCGCAGCACCGAGAGCATGATTTAACTTAAAAATCCCCCCTCGCTCGACCACGTCGAGTAATCTAGCTCGACAGGTGGAGCGGCATGCTGTCCAATTTCACCCCTCCAAGTTACATGAACAGTGGTTTTCCTAATTCAATACTATGCAAAGGTCATCAACGAAAGAGGAAGAAGGGAAGTGGAGAACTCATAGGAGGAGGAGTCAAAGAGTTATAGGTCCCAATGTTAGCCTGAATCCACAGCAGAAAGGGCAGGCGTAAAAGAGCATACTCTCTCTACAGTAGATCCCGAAGCACCCCACCACGTCAAGGGGTTGGGATCACGGGCGGGGGGAGAGGGGAGACTTTGTAGCCTTCTCGTGGAAGGGTGCTATCTGAGTCTCTTCTTATGCTTCCTGCAGTCCTGAGGGGAGGAAGATCAGGAGGACGCTAACGATGATGATGAGGAAGAAGGCAAAATACAGATGCACTTCTTCAGTCTCCCTCGAACCTGGATAGTCTCCACCTCCACCTCATCATTGTTCACAGACAAGATGAACAACCCTTAACAGACAGCAGCAGGAGTTGACATATAATTCCAAGATTTATGACGATCTTTAACAAGACTCTTTTGATTTATGGCCGTCTCTTGATCAAACATGATTTACATAGTTGCTATTACAGGGACATCAGTAGATACAGCAGCGGAATCTAGTGAGGAGGCCAGAATTAACAGTATTGTGTCTTCATACGAGCCTTTAGCCTTCGTCAAATGCTCAATAAAAGCAAAAACAAGCAGGTTCACATCAAATGCTCAAAGAAAGTAAAAAAAAAAAAAGAATGTTCACAAAATTTTCTAATTGAAAGTAATGAACGTTAACATGAGATGGCTAAGGAACGCCACAGTGAACATAAAATGTTACAATTCCTCTGTCTACCGGGGTCATCAAGGTAACCATTAACAAAGGCCAGGGAAGTGGGTATCAAGGCAGGCATATGCGAGACCCCCCCACCCACCCCATCTCAGTACCATCGACAGAAAAAATTTAACCATCGACAGAACGAGCAGTTGGTTATCAGCCAGAACACGTTACCTTTCCACTGTGGAGGGGGGAATGGCAGATGATGAAACAGTAAGAGTATGAGATGGAGTTAGCACAGAAGGGAGAAAAGGAGATACTGGCTTTGCATTTCCCTCAGAAGGCACTAACGGTACTTTCTTCACCTTTTTTCCTCTTCGAACCATATTTCTCCCACTGAAGAGGAGACTGAGACACACTCAGATCTGGTTAGAGATGGCTAACACTCCTGTCCTCTTTACAATGAACACACAATGGGTCTACGGCTGACAGCTAAGAAACAAGAACACACACTATCGCTTCCAGGACATCTACACTGACCATTCTTATGAGCTGAGCTACAGGGCACCAGCATTCCAAACACAAACACAATAAACGATAATAAGAAACAAGACAGTCATAAACCAGTCAAGTGCAGACCACTGGATTAAAAAGCTTCAACAACAGCCTTAGCAGCAAACACAATTAGTACATTTCCACACTATGCTGGATGGTGTAAAACTGAAAGCAAGCTTGAGCCGCTGGTTACCCATAATCCAGTGCGGAATACTATCAAATTTGAAATCCTTGTTTCCAGGCTTCCATGACTGATCCAGCTCGTACGAAGGATATCCATTAAAATTCGCAGGTTTATATTCTAGTAAGAACAACTGCAAATTTTAGCAACGAAATACTGTATTATTATCACTATTATTATTCAAAAGATAACCCCCCATTAATATGGAACAACCCCACAGGGGCCGTTGACTTGGGATTCAAGCTTGCAAAGAATATGGTGTTCATTTGAAAGAAGATACAGAAGACAATAGGAAATACAGAAAGAAGAGATCAGTTAATAGAAAATAAAAAAAAAGACATCTATAAACAAATAGATAAAACTATAAATAAATTAGCAAAATACATGGTGAATTGTTTTAGGGTAGTAATGTATTGTATCTTTGCTTGAACTTTTTTCAATACTTGCATCTGAGGTCCAAACCCATCTATGATAAGGAAAGCTTCGAGGGACAAAAATATCTTTGCAAGAAGTTCAAGAATTCCAAGCCTAATACTTCTCTCTGGCATACAAAAGGTAGTAAGTAACGTAATATATTGCCTTCAAAACCAATATCTTTGTGTTGGCGACGAGAGAAGTCTGTACTCACCAGGTAATACAGAGTGTATTAACTTTGAAAACTTAATACTCAGAAATAAATGTTATCAACTGCAAAAGGACAAGAGCGTACAACTAATACAGAAGGCTGCCCACAAAACTAGAAAGCAATTGAGGGACTATTTCCTATGGAAAAACAACATCAGCTGGAACAAATTTCAACTGGAAGACAAATTTCCCTTATTTTCAAGTGGAAGAGTTCAAGATCAACTACTAGTGAAGGACGTTTTGTGCAATGCTTACTTTGATATGGGGAAAAACAAAATGCTTTACAATCCTAGACAATGGGGAGATCAACAGATTTTTCTGAAATTTCTCGACCAGCAAAGGTGAAGCATAGTTCAGCACTGGTAATGTTACTACCATCTTCACCCATGGAGGAAGAAAACATCGAAAAATACTTGACTCACCAATATTTGCCTTGAATTTTTTACTTCAATCTTTGGCTAAAGCTGCTCAGCCAAATGGAACAAGTCACTCTGAGTCTTCTTTAAAGGGGCGCATGCAGGACCAATCCAACAGTCACAAGACTGCACAACTACTTGCATATGACTAGCTAAATACACTGGTCTGCAATGGTTGAATAAACATGGGATAACTGCTTTAAGTCGAATAATCGCTTGTCCGTGGCAAAAAAATTTATGAAACAGTCGGACAACACCCATAAGTTCCAGCCCAGTCAAGGGATATGGGGACTTGGTTACGATTTCCTTTAAGAAAAAAACAAAAGCTAAAAGGACCCTGGAAAAGTGTTTTCACCTAAGAATTTTTCGTCCTTATATGGACAGCTGGAGCGGAGGAAATATTGCCAGAAACCACCATTTGTAAATTTAAAAAAGTAGTATCAACATCAATTTATAGCTACTGTTCTACCAAGATAATGGTTAATAATTTGTTCTAAATATGCATGCAAAATTCTAGGTCAAGATCTTAATCGTTTGTATTTACTATTATCCGAAATATAAAAATAGAAAGGACAAATGCATATGATTGATACAAGGAATTTACTACACAGAAATATTGTCTTTTAAATTAAGTTGGTAAACATTGAACACTTATTTCGGAATAGCTGTTTTAACAAAGCTTTAGATGCAACAGCTGACTTCATGAATTTCAGCACAAACGCAGCAAGCTGAGGTAGTCGGCTGAAAATAAGCTTCGACCCAAAAAAATGGCTAAAAAAATGTTTATTGTAAAGGTGTTTAACTTAAATGGCGTCTATAATAGCCCCTAAATCCTTAAAATGCCCGTTGCTCCTCATTATTCAAACTAGATATAATGCAAGTATATATGCATTATATCGAAGTGATTATAAATAAAATCCAAGATGGCGGACCAATATGGCAGCCAGAAAACCTTCTTCTTCTTCTTCTTTTAACGTGCTTTTATGGTCCATTGTAACTTTTGGATTTGGCTTTGGGGTAGACCTGCCTCGATCGGCTCAAACGTATGTTTCATGTATCATACCCGACCCAACGCCCTTTCTTCCCAGCAGCGAAAGTTATTGCAGTATGGCAAGACGGCTTGTTATGTTTTTAGAAGGTGTTGTAGTGGCTTTGTTTTTGTGTGTGTATTTAGTCTGTAACATCCATTTGCTTTTTAAGCACCTGATTACTTGTAATCCCGATGTCCATAGCAAAGTGTCTGCCTCAAGTTGAACCGCGAACCTCCCGTGAGTGGCAGCCATACCATGACAATCTCCAATTCATTCTAATTTATTTTATACAAGAAACTACCTGTTTTGGCGATTTGTGGGGATCCAAAGACAATGAATTATATATTTAAGTAAATTACTGGTTTTTAATATGGAGGATCAACATGGCTGCAAACAAAAAAATAATTACTTAAAATATTTTAACTCATTTTACACAGGTAAATTTACTGTTTAAAACCGTCTTTTGGGAATCTATAAATCAATAAATTTATTTAAATCACAGTATATTACAATGATTAATCAAGATGGAGGACCAATAAAATACAAAAAATCATCATTATTCATTTCAACTTTTACAGAAGTAAACTTGGTCTAAACCCGTGTTTTGGGGATATGGCATTCTTAGCCATATGACTTAGATGTTGATTTAAAATATCTAATCACAATTCAAAATAGCTGCTGTGTCTAAATCCCCTTTTTGGAATCTGGAAATCAAACCAAATTATCTGAATAACAGTACATTGAAGTGATTAGATTTTTAACATCTAGATTCCAAAAAAACTTAGGGTAGTGATTACTGGTAAAATGTTATCATAAATCCTATATTATAAATTTCTGAAAAACCAGGTTTACAAATGTTCATTGTTGATTTCTTCTTCCTGTAAAGCTTTTGTGTGGATTCTCACAGTTCTCAACTTGTTATGGCCCAGGTGTGCATAAGTTCAAGCCTTTGCAACTGCAATGAAAGGCAGTTTTGAGTACAATGGACCATCTGAAGGAGGCTTTCTGGTGCAGCAGTTTTCTTGCTCTTAACTGGCACAAACTGATTGTCCTCCAGTTTCCATCCCCCAATTTCATGTCACCTTTCCTGTCCATCTGGTAATACACTGCTATTTTTGTCGAGGACTTGTGGGTGGGAGGCGTTTATAACAAATGACCTGGCAGAGAAAATTTTTATCATCAAAACACTGTAATGCAAAGATGAAAGTGAATCTACTCTTGCCAGTTATGAGCAAGAAAATTGCTGCACCAGAAAGCCTTTGATGGTCCATTGTAATTGCAAAACTGACTGTCAAACGCATTGGAAAGGCTATGAACTACCATGCACACTCTCCCAAGTTGAGAACTGTGAGAATCCACGCAATCAAGTTTACAGGAAGAAGAAAGCGACAATGAATATTTGTACACCTGGTTTTTCAGAAATTTATAATATGGGATTTATGATAACATTTTACTGGTAATCATGAGTTGGTCCCATCTTAGATTGAAAAATAATGTTATTTAATTTGTAGGATTTCAGATTCCAAAAAAGGGATTTAGGCACCAAAATTACGAGGAAAGTAAATTGAAATGAGTAATGGGGATTTTCCTAATTTGGCCTATTTTGCTCCTCCATCATTGATTTTGTATTTATTTATATAATCATGTTTACCCTAAGTCAGATAGGGCTAATTGACTGCCATATCCCAAAACAAGGGTTTAGACAGCAAGTTTACTGTGTAATATTTGAAATTGCATAATGTTTTTTTGTAGTTAGGCTACCATATTGGTCCTCCATCTTAGATTTTATAAATATGTAATCAATGTAATGTACTGTGATTTAAATATATTTATCGGAATCCTGGATTCCCAAAACAGGGGTTTAGACAGTAAATTTACCTGTGTAAAATGAGCTAAAGTAAGTAATTATTATTTTTTTTTTGTTTGGCATTCATATTGATCATCCGTATTAAATTTTGTATACAGTATATGCAATTAGACCTGCTTCAATATACTGTAATTCAGATATGCTCTTTGGATTCCCAAATCACCAACATAGGTGTTTGGACAGTAAACTTACTTGTATAAAATAAATTAGAATGAATAATGGAGATTTTCATAGTATGGCGTCCAAACTGGTCCGCTATCTTGGAGTTTGTGAGTAAATAATCACTTCAATATATAATGCATATATGCTAGGAACCAGCATTACTTATCTAATTTGCATAATGAAGAGTAACGGGCATTTTAAGGATTTAGGGGCTATTATAGACACCATCTTGGAAATCAGACCTTTTGCATGGTAAGATTTTGGTAGACTTTGGTATGTTATTTAGCACACCTGATACTACTGTACAATAAACAGTTGAGAAACCTTTTGTAGCAATTTTTTTGGGGGTAAGGTGCCTTTTTTCATAAATGAAGAATAACTAAGGAGCCATTTCGCAAATCCAGAGTTACCCAATTATCATCACTATGTTTATCAAATGACAAGTTGTTGGCAATGCTGCTTGTGAAACGAAGTGGTTAAGCATTTAAACACGTGATGAAAAAGTTTTCCAAAGACAAAGTAAACTTATTTAAATAACAATATTAACTAACATGGCTAGGGAGCTGCCAGATGTCCCCTCAGCTTACAGTGATGTGTACCGAAATTCATTGCCAACTACGGCACATAGTTCATTTTATTTTTTTTAAAAGTACGGATGATATGAATAGCCATTGAAAACAAGTTTGCCGAAATGAAGAGAAAATAAAAATTTTAAAAGACATATCCATTTCATTTCAGCTAGGTCTATGAAATCAATTGTATAATATCCGTTTAGCTCAAAAGACTGCAGACACCTGGACGACATTGAAACAAAATAAGGTAATGCCAATGGTCAATAACATTCAACTTCACACACACACACATATATATATATATATATATATATATATATATATATATATATATTTTATATATATATATATATATATATATATATATATATATATATATAATCTATATATCAATTACAATCTCTCAATTATCCGGATTAATAGAGCCAAGGCCATATCGGATAAGGTCCGATAAGGAATAAATCAGCAACTCCATATTCTTCTTACTAATCCTACCTTATCAATACCGCATGGGCGTAAACACTAAATATGCTTATAAACAACAACCATCACCCTTCAAACTGAAAGCTTGATGCAAAAGTTAATTAGCTAGCTTATTTTCCCTTATTTGTGACATAGTATACTGTATAATACACTTCGTATTATTTTTTCTCGTACGCAACATGGTACAATACACCACCGGATAACAATGAGTGTCACTGTCTTTTTCATATTGCCCAAACCCACTGCGACACAGCCTTTAAAACACATCGTACACAAAAAAAGCAAACCTACAAATATAAAAATACTTTTTCTCTGGCCATTACCTGTTACCGAGTGCAATGATACTTTCTGGATGTAGCCAGTTAGAGAGTGATATGTTTATGACACATATGTCTATCAGCCATTAAAATGCAAATATTCACAATCTTAAAAAACATCACAAGTGTTTCCCTACCCACACACCTTCAACCACATGCTACTGAACCGATGGCGTACCCATATCAGGCAATTACAAGCGACAAACAAAGTGATATATGATGATGTGTTAAGTGATGTCGTGCTTTCAAGCCAATAACAATCGTGAAAATTCGCTCGTCTCCTTCTTTTCCTATGTCACTTTTATTAGATTTTCATTTCTGGGAGGTTTATTTATCATGTGCAGTGAAAATAACTGCATGACAAAACACCAAGAAGAAAAAATGAGAAATAATAGGGGAGAAAGGGAAGGTAGGCGTGTGTGCTGTTTGCTTGTATATGTGTTATAGGCTATCTGTACATATGAAGCTTTCTTAGCGTGGTATCAACTGTTCTCTCTCACACTCTCTTTTTTTTTTTGGTGCATGTTATGCATGATTTATTTCATTGCATGTTATAGTAAGGCAATATCTTTTAATAATATGTAGAAAAAGCATAAACATAAGAAACATAAACAAAAAAAACTCTAACGAAGTCAAACGCCAGCTTACCCCTCTCTATGCATCCCACACTGCATTTCCGCCCCCCTCCCAGCCCGGGAAATTCCTTCGATGGTCACCCACCTTCTCCAGCAAATCCTTCTCTGCATTCTTATTCCTGTAAACAGCCTGACTGCCACTCCCCTCCCATCACACTTAGCCTTCTGACCCCTCATCACCTTGGAAGCTTTCCCCAGCCTCCCAACCCTTCCTGAGCCTTTTTATGAGTGTGAGCATGTTGCCAACATTTTCTTAAACCCGCACGTGTTGCCAACCATCGGAGAGGGCTTTTCTTTTTTTAATTTATGTATATTACATATATATCTTTGGTCCCTGGGGTCCAGTTGTATCCAGATAATGTCGAGTTCCAGATAATGTGAATTCTGATGATCGAGGGATTACTGTGTTTATGTGTATGTATACATACATACATATATATAAATATATTGTTACATTCTGCGGCCGGCTGGAAGGATGGGATTTGTTTCTTTTAATTAACTGCCTTGAAAGCCAACACAAAGCACCCAAATTGTAAGCGGTAAAGGGAATGAATAAACTGACTTACCTTGATATCATATCTAAGTAAACAGAGAATTGGAGGTCGTCATGGTTGGGGGGAAAATTAACCAGTTAGTTACTTTAAACTGAATTTATTTACAAATGAAGCAAACAGGAAATTCAGATGAAAAGGCTGACGGAGCAGCAAGCAAGCACATACAATGTGCAGTAAAATTAGACAATGCATAGCAAATTGCTGAATACAAAAAGGCTACGGCCCTGAAATAGTTTAACATGCAATTGACCGTGAAGGCTGCTACTGGTTGAATGATTTTGTGGATAACGCACATGGGTATCAAGGGGCGGAACTGGCCAGTGTCCCAGACTGCTAATCAGAAGACTCTTGCACTTGGCAGGATGGCAGTTAGATGTCTATGCTAGGGATTTGTTCTAGGCAGGGACACAGACTGTCAGAGGGGCTGGAAAACAGGTTCTGGGAGAGAATTCCAGGGAAGCATTCGAAACGAATGAGTTTCTCTCACATGAACTTAAGTAGGCACGATGGAGGAATTGATCAATTAGATTTAATTAGTCCGTGGTAACACTAGGGAGGGAGTAATCTAATTCTAACCACTGAATTAATTTAATTTGAGTTTGCTAGTCATGAGGGGCAAGGGCTGTTAGGTTTTATTTGGATGAAGGGGGCCTTTGTTAGGAGAATGAAAAGTTGGAAATTCGGAAAATGGAGAGAAATTCACGAGAAGAAAAAGAGAGCTGGTGCAGGACCGAGTGCTTCTAGACTTACCTGATTCCTTCTGTGCTAGAGCTCGTTGCAGTAGATGAAATTGCAGCCCTGCAGGAGTCTCTCCTAAATCATCAACTCAGAAAGACGAAAGGGCACCACTCGACACTGTGGCGGTTGGGTACAGAGTGTGTGGCATTCAGGTCTTGGGTGCCACATTCGATTTTGTTTTCTTGGGTTGGGCATAGGACATCGGCGACCTGAAAGCAGTCACACAGCCAGTCTTAAGAAATAGGTCTTAAGGCTAAAGGTAGGCTAATATTTTACAGCCCCGGGTTTGCCCTTGTGGCCCTAATGGCAATCTGAACCCCCAAATCACCCGATACTGGTGCTAAGAGGTCGCTATTGTTTCCTCCCCAAGTCAGGTGATGTTGGGGGTTTCCTACATAAGTTCAACCCCCTTTTCATGGCATCTCCTCCAGCTTCCCTTATATTTGACTTTCTATCTAACTGGATAATGGGACGAATGGAATATATATAAGAATATTTATGTTTCTGTGAGTATGTGACACCACGTGACAATGTAGTGTTTTACAGCATTCAGCGCATAAGTGAATGCCTGATCATTTTCGGACTCAGCACAAGGTGTTTGAATGAATGTCACCTTAGATACAACTGTATCAGCGGCATGTGGACGAAAGTGCTCATCAGCATTTTGTCCCAAATGGTCTGGAAGCTATGTCTGGTTAGAACTTGAATATGGGTGTGTCGTGAAGAAGCGGTTTGTGCATTTGAATGTAATGAGGAATGATTTTTTTGGTAAGTGCTTGGGGCTTCTGTAGAATGCCATACATTCGTTTTGGAGCTGCCAAAGTGAGAGGACTCTTGGGCCAAGTTCCCTGCTATAAGGGTGAGTGTTAAGATGGACAGTAAATTCACATTTTGGTGGCTTATTTTTTGTATCATTTATCATTCATTTTATGGCGTTAATACTAATGGGAGATGCTTCTCTCTACAGATGTTTCGTGCACGAACACACCTACAAGTGAACATGGCCACTATGGAATACAGCTACTTAAGTGAACTGGTGACATAAAGACAAAATTAGAATGGAGAATAATTAATGACTGAAATGGGGATGAGAATTAATTCCACACATTATTATTATAATATAACTGTTTATTGTTTGGGGAGTGGTTCAGTAACTTTTTATTATCATGCAAATTTTTCATTTAAACTGTTATATGTTAGCTTTACAGAATAAACTATTTTTTCATAAACAATTTAATTTATACACACTAGATGTAGGGTATATAGTATTCATGAGAGAGAGAGAGAGAGAGAGAGAGAGAGAGAGAGAGAGAGAGAGAGAGAGAGAGAGAGAGAGAGAGAGAGAGAGAGAGAGAGAGAGAGAGAGAGAGCGCTCGACATGGCTACCAACACTTAGGTAAGCAACTGTCTGTTATTATTGTTATTACTGTAATAACAGATAAATTTGGTGGCAGGGGGAAAACACTATTTTTCAGTGTTATGATTTCACGCATAAGAGTGATGTATGAATGATGATAGCAATTAGGATATAGGTACATGGAAACACAATAGAAATAAGATATCATTTGACAATCTTGAAGCATAGGTAATGCAGAAGGGTTGGTAACTTGTTGCAGGGGAAAACTGCAAGTTAGCATGTTTATTGCAGATGCGGGTGGTGGCCACAATTGGAATCAGTCTTGATCAAGTTAGTATCCCAGTTAGAAATTGATTACTGAGCGCTTTAGCACGGGTTTAAATATAATCATATATTTTCTTGCCTTAGTTTAAAAGTACGATTACAGTTTTGCGGATATCAGTGGTTGAAGGAAATACTCGTATGTGGGGCAAGGAGAAAAAAAAGTGTTTGCTCATTCATAGGAGCAGGCAGGGTTTTTCCGTAGATTTGTAAGAGGATTTTCTACATTTTCGGTACCTTTGACAGATATTTTGAGGGATGATGTACAATTTTTGTGGGGTGAAGGTCAGCAGGTAGCTTTTCAGAAAGCCAAAGATGCTTTAATGAGTCATCCAGTTTTGAAGTGCCCTGATTTTATTTTACTGTTCACATTAGTGACAGATGCCAGTCAAGAAGGGGTAGGTGCATGTTTAATGCAGAAATTTTGACTGTAAGTTTCATCCAATAGCTTTTTATAGCAAGAAATTCAAAACACGTGGAAGTAATGGAAGGTTAATGGCGACAGTGGACAAAGAGGCTTTTGCAGTAGTGTCTGTTTTTTTTCATTTTAAAATGTTGCTTTTGGGGAATAAAGTTGAAATTCTTACAGATCATAACCCATTGTTGGATCTTTTAATAAACCTGATCTTTCTCCTAAAAGGACTAGGTAATTTTTGACAATTAGAGATTTTAATGTTAGGCTTAAGTACATCGAGGGTAAACATAATGTGGTGGCGGATGCTCTAATTAGGCATTTGGTGGACACAGAGGATGAACAAATGTGCAGTGCAGGTGGTGAGTATGTGGATTGGTATATCAATGTAGTGGAAATGAAACATGATGAGGATGAGGTTTTAGCAGAACCAAAGGCATTTCTTAGAGGTGAATTAGTGAAAAAGGATTATGGATTGCTTTATTCAGGTTTAGAATTAGAGGGTAATTTGTTGGTGAGGAAAATAAAATATAAGTTGAGAAGTAGTGAGGATAATGGAGATACAACACAAATCGTGGTACCAAAAGAGTTGGTAGTCCACATTTGGGGATTGAGAAGACGTTATCAGAAAGTCCATAGTTAGTACTTTTGGAAGAATATATTTTCATCAGTGGAGAAATTTGTGAAGGCGTGTTGTGTGCGTGTAGTTTACGTAAACCAGCGAGGGTAACATCGTGTAAACTTGGGTCTCTTCCTATCACAATCAGGACGTTTCAGAAGGTACATACAGATTTGCTAAAAAACTTTTATGAGTCGAGGTATAGACAAACACTTGTTGGTGATTACAGATAAGTTAAGAAGATTTGTGGAGATTTTCCCATTAAGAAATAAGACTGCAGAAGAGTTGCAGTTACATTTTTCAATAAATATATATGCAGATACGGAGTGCCAGAGATACTTATCATGGATAATGGGAGAGAATTTGGAAATAGAACGTTGGAATGTCTTACGGAAATTATGGGGGTAAAGAAGGCAAACATCCCTCCTTATAGGCCAAAAGCTAATGGGTTGTGTGAGCGAGCTAACAGGATAGTGCTCAAAGTTCTTAGAGTAACAGTGGGTGGTAATAATAATAATTGGGATAGATGTTTGGATATGGTCAGACATAGCATAAATACAATGGTTAGTGACACCATTGGTATGTCACTTGTGGAAGCGTTATTTGGTTATCCAGTTTGGGGTGCATTTGATTTATTATCAGTCCCTTAACGTTGTGATGATACGATTAAATTGTTAATTGCTACAGCTAAAGAAAGACATGCACATCTTAGGAGGAATCTTGAGTCAAGACACAAGCAATGGTTGCGAAAGTAATGCGAAATCAGACAGTGCAAGAGTTGCAGTTGGGGATAGTGCTTTTGAAGATAAATGTCAGGAATTAATTAAATTACAAATTGGGTCCCAAGTCTGAAGGGCTGTTTCGTGCTATAAAAGAGAAAAAGGGAAATAGGATCATAGTTTTAAATGAAGAAACGGGAGCGATGAAATTTAACACATATCTAAGATTAAAAAAACAACCTAATGTTTGTTTGTTTTTTGGGGGGTGTTTATTATTGTTTTTTTTCGTTCTCTTCATTGGTGTTAACCAATTATTTATGGTTTTTTTCTCTTTCGTCTGTTTTCAGATGCGGAGATTTAGCATACTTCTCGCCTTCGTGGGAAAGGTTTATTTAGGACCTGGTGTGATAGTTGAAGAGGGCCACGAGGTGTGGTTGGACGATGATAGAATTTTAATGAGTGTGGAATGAGGATCTTGTCATCAGCTAGAACGGAATTAGAATGTTCTTAGAATGATGTTGAAATGCTAATATGGACACTAGAAGAGGAAAATCTTAAACATGATTTGTCAAATCCTTTAACATGTTTATTCTCAGAGATTAATATTACAACGGACAGAATACAGGATAGAATTACAGAAACACTTACATGGGTTCTGGACACGAAATCAAATGATACGAAGCTTTCGTGTGGTCAAACTTGGAGGCATAAAAGAGCAGTAGTTGGCGGAGTAGCAGTTAACGGTCTTGTTGGAAGCTAGAGTAGCTGATCAGGGTAGAGTTTTGGAGAAATTATGTAGGAGAAACGCAAGCAGTTTGAGGGTTTGAGAAATTAAACGGTTGCTTCACTGCTGGAAGGGATTGGAGACCTAGACTGACAATCAGTTTACGGTTTTGGAGTTCTGAATGAAAAGGAGAATTTATAGATTTTAGGCAGTTTGAGGCAACTTGGCCATTCAGTGCTGAAAATAAAACGTTAATTTAGTAAAATTCACTGTTAATATAAGTTAAGTTGGAGTTTTACCAGACCACTGACATTAACAGCTTTGTTTAGGGCTGGTTCATATTACTTATTTCTGGCTAATAACCAATTGGTTAAGCAACGGGACTGATTTATAATCCGATTTTATAGCATGAATTTCTATCACAAGAAATAAATTCAAACTCTTCATCAGCCGGCATTCAGTGAACTGAAAATAAAACATTAATTTAGCTAAAATTCATCAAAAAGGGCTTTAAATTAAGATAAAAATTTTTAAAAAATATATCTAGTTAAAATTCATTAAAATTATAAATTACGATGAAAAAATTTCCAAAAAATATGTAGTCTTATAATACAAATTAAATTTGTAAAATCTGTTAAAAATGTTAAATTCTGAAATAAAGTTAATTTTCTTTAAAAACATAATTTTACTTACATCACAATTATCACCAAGTATCTCACTCATGGACCTGCCATAGAGTGAGGTAACCCTCCTTTCTAGGGTAAAAATTGGGCAATCAATTAATAAATGCTTTACAGGCAGTCCCCGGTTATCGGCGGGGGTTCTGTTCTGAGGGTGTGATGATGACCGAAAATCGGCGATTTATGCGTTTTTTTTTTTGGCGATTTTCGGGGCTTATCAGTGCTGAAAAGCGCCGATTTTCGGTTATCGGCACCTCTATTAGGTATATATCAGCGCCAATACATCGGCGCTGATAAGCGGAAATCGGCGATTTTCTACTGTTAAAACTTCCTAACAGGAACTGCAGACTGGGGCCTGTCTCCCTTCTCTTTGCTTTAAGTATCTATGCATGTCATGCATATGTCCTATATGCAGCCTTGTTAAAATAATGCTAGCCCTCCGATCTGGATGATCTGACAACTGCCATCTCTTAACCTATGGCCGAATGGCCTTCATCTGCATATTACCAGTTATATTTTCCCAACCAATTTGCCACTTCCTACTTACATACATATGGATGACTTGCTTAAAATCAAAGTAGGGAGGTTTATGAGAGCCTGATTATGTAATCTTATCGATTCTTTAGCTGCCTTATCGGCTCTCTCATTCCCATCTAAACCTACATGACCAGGTACCCAACAAAAGCTCACCCTGATACGCTTGCCGAAGTATATATGAGCGCCAGCCATTCCTGTACTTCTTGTACAAGGTGGTGGAAGGGGATCAACTGTTTCAATGACGATAAAAGAAGGGGGTAATTCCTTCTTGATTATATAATTTCCTACCACTACTGCACAGCCAACTCCATACTCCAACTTAGAGCCATCAGTAAATATGCTCTGCCTCTGTGTTGGAGGGAATACTGATGAAATTCTATTCTAATTTCTTCACTGGAAATATGTTTCTTCCCTCCAACAACTGGGCATATATCAGTAAGTGATTTGCATCAAGGTGGAGAGTTAGGGAATGCAACCTGTGCTATTGGTGTTGTCAATATGCCAACATCTCTACTTTCTCTTTCAAGTCTTACCTCCAGAGGTTTGGGTAATCAGTGTCTATTTGCTGCCCGATCTACTGGGGCTTTCACATACTTATAATCTGGATTGCTGTTAGAGGTTAAGGATTTGGATATGTACCTTAAGCTTAGTTCTTCCCTGTGGATTGAAAGAGGTGGTAAGCCCGAGTCTACATATATACTAACTACAAGGGAAGTGCTGCATGCCCCTGTACATATCCGTAATCCTAAGTTAGGTACTACATCTAATTTTTCTAGGTTAGTTTTATAAGAAGATCCATTGATTTGACAGGCATAATCCATCTTGCTTAAGCATAAAGATATATAAAGCTTAAGCAGAGTTTTTCGGTCTGCTCCCCAATCAAAATGTGATATCACCTTCAATATATTTAGTGACTGTTTAACTCTGTTGGCCAAGTCATCTATGTGAGGGCCAAAGGTAAGTTTCTTATCAAATATTACCCCACGACACTTAACTTCATCTTCATAAGGTAAGATATTGTCTTTTAAGAAAATAAGTGGAGATGCCAACCCTGTTGGCATCTCCACTTATTTTCTAGTTCATGTGAATCTGATGGCTTTAGTTTCATGAGGTGAAAACTTAAATCCCCTAGCATCTGCCCACTTTGAAGCTGCATTTATTGCAGTCTGAACCTTCCTGCAGGCTTGTGCAGCAGTAGATCTGTTGCAGTAGATAGCAAAGTCATCTACAAATAATGATCTTTGGACCCCAGTTGGTAGGTCGACCATCAGACTATTGATTGCTATCGCAAATAAGGTAACACTTAGCCGTTACCTTGAGGGACACCTCCTTCTTGCATATAGGAGGGGGATAATGCAGATCCGATGCGAACTTTTAGGTAGCGATCTGATATAAAATCTTTAATAAAATAACACATATTGGCTCTAATGCCCCAAGAAGCCAACTGCTTCAGAACACCATCCCTCCAAATGGCATCATAAGCTTTCTCCGTGTCAAAGAAGGCTCCGACTTGATTCTGGATGGCAAAAGCATTTTGGATCTCCCTTGATAACATTAATAGTTGGTCTATAGTACTTCTATTTTTTCTGATTCCAAATTGCCTATTGGATACAAGGTTTTTCGTTTCTTAATACCAGACCAGTCTGTTATTCACCTTTCTTTCAAACAGCTTACATGCACAACTTATGAGAGCTATAGGCCTGTAACTTTGAGTTAGTTCTGGGTTCTTACCAGGCTTAAGACTGGAGACTACAACTGACGTCTTCCATGACTTTGAAGAGGTATGAAGTTTCCAAAGATCATTAAGAGTATCCAAGAGGAATCCCCTATTGGTCTCTGGAAGGTGCTTTAACATTTCATACCTAATATCATCCTCTCCAAGGGACGCTGATGATAAGTTAGCTAAAGCATTCAGCATCTCGTCCATGGTGAAAGGCATATTGAAAGCCTCTGTATTATTGGACTGAGGTGGAATTATCGATGTAGAATTTCGTATTTGCTGTAATTCGGGAGAGCACTGTGTTGCACTGATACTTTGGCAAAGTGCTTGCCAAACATCTCTGCCACTTCTTTAGGATCAGATATATATCCATTCTTTACCTTTAGTATAGGCAGTGGGTCTGGAATGTATTTACCTTGCAATTCCCTGATCTTATTCCAGATTTAGCTGGATGGCGTTTTTGCAGAGGCCTCCGAGATGTACTTTATCCATGATTGTCTCTTAGCCTTTTTCACAGTTCTTCTCTGCATTGCACAAGCTCTGGCATATATTTTGTTTGCCTCACAGGGTGATCTTAAATATCTATGAAAGCATGTTCTAGTGACTTTCCTAGCAACTGAACATTCCTTATTCCACCAAGGAACGGCTGGAAGCCATGGCAAACCTGCAGTTCTAGGCAAACATTTCTCTGCACTATCTAGTACCACTTCAGTAAAGTGCTGATAAGCTTGAATTGGAGGAGGGAAGCCCTTGGAACTTTTTTCAATGAGTGTTACTCTTTCACATGAACTCTAATCTGCTTCACCTATTTTCCACTTTGGGAGGCATGGGGATGGAGTATTATGAATTTATTTCAGATGTATGGGCCAATGGTCACTGCCATATAGGTTTTTACTTCCTGACTTCCTGGTATTCTAGTGCAAGAGCCGCGGAACATATAGTTAAATCTATTGCCGAGGAGGAATTATGGTATACATCATACCTTGTTGGTGATCCATTGTTCAGTAAAACTATATCGTTCATGTCAGGTAACTGCTCAATAATGTTACCCCATCTATCATATACATTACCCCCCCAAAGGGTATGTTTTGCATTAAAATCACTCATTAATATGAATGGGGATGGCACTTGGTCAATTAGGTACTGAAGGTCAGAAATATCTAAATGCCTGTTGTAATCAGATATATCATATATGTGATCTTCCAATCTAGGCTGCATATATCGAGAACACAGCGCAAGCCTGAAGTACAGCGCCAAGTTGGATGATGCTGCATTTTACAGATTTATGGATAATAAAACCTGTGCCTCCTTGAGCTCTTTCTCCTGGTTGAGGAGGAGATCTGTAGAAATTATAATTTAAACCAGGGGCATAAAATTTGTCCCCAATTTTGTTTCTTGGAGACATATTATCTTTGCCTCTGAATCCCTGATTAGTGTTTTGATTTGTTCAGCACCTGAAAAAATACCCCGACAGTTCCACTGTAAAATTTACTTTATTTATGTGTAAGTTTTTCAGAGTCTTTTACCTTGATAAATTTGTTTCTTTGGGATGTTGAATTTATGGATGGTCTTTGGATCTGTGGCTTTCCATTGGTACCCTTATTATTTTCTCTTTAGCTATTAACTTCAGGATGAGGATGGATCTCTGCTACTGTGCTTTTTTAATCAAAATGCTGTACTCCTTTGGTCTAACTGAAATGCCAGTACAGTTCCTGTTAAGTTCAGGGTTACCATCATTTTCATTTTGGCTGTGGGGAGATGGAGGAGGGGAGAAAGATGGAGTTCTCTCTCTTTTCCATATTTTATTTTTGTCTAATTCCTTTTCTTGGAGCAGAGAATCTATTTCAGATACTTCATCTATTGTAGGAGATGGTAAAGGTATGGGTAGATTTTCTTCACCAGGTGGTGCCTTACCTACCTTAGGAGGTGACTTACCTCCTTTAGAGGAGAGTGCTCTTGCCTTGCCAGGCTGAGCACTTGACCCAGAAGGCTGGGCCTCTACGACAGGGGATGGAGGAACTGTTACAGAGGAAGAAGCTCCTGTACTGACTGGATCCCATGTGGTATTAAAGGGTAAGGGATTCAGAGCTCTAGCATAGCTCTTAGCTGTCCGTATTTCTCTTTTTGCTTGATCTATGCTATGTGCTCAGCATTTTCTTTATTTACTGCTGCTTGCTCAGGTTTAAATTCTTCACATTTTTTATCACTGGATTTGTGATCCAAGCGACAATTAACACACTTTGGAGCCTGAGAGCATAAACTATGTTCAGGGGTTGAACAATTAATACAAACTCGAGGGTTTTTGCATACTCTTGATGGGTGGCCAAACCTGAAGCAGTTAAAACACAGCATAGGTTTTGGGTTGAAGGGTCTTACTCTCTCTTTCGTTTTCAAATGTGACATGGGATGGCACATTTGGGTCCTCGAATGTCAAAATGATCATGTTTGCATTAGGTATCTTTTTAACCTTCCATACTGATGGTGGGCTGATTTCTAGGATTTCTTCTTCTGGGAATTCATACAGGTCTTTGTCAAAGATTACCCCTCTCCCATACCTGAAGTTCATGTGGGGTCTGATCTCTTTTAGCATTTCATTATCTTTTACCTGCATCAAACTCAACAACCATGCTTGGGTCTTTGATTTTGCATGAATAAGAATTTTTCCTTTACCTAATCGAGATATCTCACCACTCTTTCTGCTTCCTACTTTTTTGTGGAAGTATCTACTGAATTTATAACAGTTATATTTTTCCTCCTTTGCTGTTGCTACCAGCCACATAGGAAGTTTGAGAGTCCTTGCTGAAATGTTCTTCCATTGGCTTTGATGTCTTCTACAGCCCATTCAGCAGGGTATAGGGCCATCCATATTTCTAGGAGTTTTGTCAGTCAAACTTCCTCTTATGGCAGATTGGCATATTTCTAGTGTCTCTCAATTCTGCATCTGGCTTTGAAAGCATCTTTATGTTTTTAAGTAGCCCAAACTTCCTGCTTAGTTTCTATTTCAAGACAGTTCATTCTAATTTCCATTATTGGAACAAAGGTACTCAGAGTAGTAGAGATGGTTTCATAATCACATTCAACTGCAGATGCTCAATATGCAATACTCTCAAATCTTTCGCATTCACTGATTTGATATTACTGTCTTTGGAGGTTGCAGCAGTCATCAACTGTGCCAAGTTAGTACCATCAAAGGGCCCAGGAGTACATGAAACTTTACTTTTTATTTGTCATAAAGATTAAAATTTATATGTAAAAAAATTTAAACCTGAAAACCTTAAAAAGATATCATCAGGCTTTCATGAAGTTTATTCTTCCCCCCATGGCACAAGTGAGAACCGACTCCCAAATGTCCGTGTCCCTACCCTACCCCACAGAGGATGGCACAACATGATTAGAGTGGCCCAAGTGTAGGCCAAACCTGCTTGCTAGGACTAGGAATATTACAAGAATACAACCATCCCCACCCTAATCATATTATGGGCAAACTGGATAGAATGCCAAGAGTCCTATCCCCAGAACCACACCCCCTGGAACCCGTGGTCCAGCCCTAAGAATAGTTCTGCCTTTGAGCTATCAATCTGACAACTCTCAGGTCTGAACATTACCAGGCAATTGATGGTCCTACCACAGTTCCCACTATTTAGCTTCGGATATAAACCCAATCCCAGCTATGATATCTTTTCCTATTTATCAGGTCCAATCAATTTTACAAAAAGCGAAAAATTCCACAAAATTAGTCCATAGAAATATTTAATAATATATGAGACTCTTGGACTCAAACCTAGAAACAAATTCCTGAGGTTCAAGAGCCCCCTCACCATGTCATGGTGGTCTCACATCGAGGGGGATACTGAAAAGGAGACCGAATCTTTGTTAAATGAGATTACATCTCAAGTAAAAGCTGTAACACCGGCTTCAGAAGGGCTTATCTCTTAAGACATTTTGCCTACAGGGGTGTTAGAGTTAAATTTGGGGAATGTGTCTTACGAATGGGGCCCCACCATAATTTTTGCAGGTAGTGATTTATATAGATACTATGGGATAATAAAGGTATGTTTATCAGACAGAGGGTTGATTGTTAAAATTCCAACAAGTGATAAAGAACCTTTTCGTAGTTATATAATAAGGTCTTTTCCTAGTGCTGTACATATAATAATACGCTTGTGATGTTGGAGGGAATGGAAACTATGTGTATAACAGGCAGCATATATCAGTCGTCAGCTATCGATTATAAAGACAGGCATACGTTGGTCTGCGTTGATCCATAATAAATATGTTTGTGACAATAACGGTTTTACATTGAGAGATATCACTTTAGGGGATTGTGAGTTTCTGTTGACACATGATGTGACAGCTACAAAGTGTAGTTTTCTATCAGTTCCTGACGACTATATGGTGGTCCCCATGCAAACATCCACAGCAGTCTTTTGTAGAAGCTGCAGAATTGCCAAAACCTGCAGGAACTCATCAACATCGTTCCTTTTAGAGGGGTCGCAGTTGTATGACGGAGGGTCAACATACTTTCCACAGAGTTCATCATACTCAGCAGGAAGGTATATAATTCGACAGCAAACATCTTCCTGAAGCATAGGCATCATCACCATGATTTGGTGGAATTACCAGCTGTAGAGGAAATAACACCGTTGCCGGCGTTAGAAGGGGAAGAGGAAGAAACTCACTATATAAAACTGTTATATAATCATAAGTTGGTGCTACCGGGTGTTCTAGCTGCATTGTTAGTATTTATCGTGATAATGAGCACTGCCATATTTCTGAGGTGCAAAAATATGTGTTGTTTCAGGGAGAAGCAATCTGTAAGTATTGAAATGACAGTGAACCATGAAGCTGCAATTAGAAATTGAGGAATTATGATTTATGTCGAGGTCAACACAAAGGGATTGCCGAGCACTGTTTCTGCGAGTACATGACACAATGTGACAATGTAGTGTTTTGCAGCATTTAGTGCATAGGTGAATGCCTGATCATTTTTGGACTCAGCACAGGGTGCTTGAACGAATGTCACTTTAGATACAGCATAGGCAAAAGTGCTCATCAGCATTTTGTCTCGAATGTTCTGGAAGCTATGTCCGGTCAGGACCCGAATATGGGTGTGTTGTGAAGAAGGGGTTAGTGCGTTTGCGTGTAATGAGGAGTAGTTTTTGGGGTAAGTGCTTGGGGGTTCTATAGAATGCCATACATTCGTTTTGGAGCTGCCAAAGTGAGAGGACTCCGTGGCCAAGTTTCCTGCTATAAGGGTAGGTGTTAAGCTGGGCAGTAAATTTACATTTTGGTGGCTTATCATTTTGTTATCAATACTTTATCGTTTATTTTATGGCGTTCTGGAGTGTCACAGACTAAGTTGGTTTTAGTACTAAAGGGAGATGTTCCTCTCTACAGATATTTCACGCATAGACACACCTAAGTGAACATGGCCACTATGGAAAATAGCTACTTAAGTGAACTGGTGCCAAAAAGGCAAAATTAAAATGGAGAATAATTAGTGAAAAATGGGGATGGGAATTAATCCCACACTTTATTATTACATTATAACTGTTCAGTGTGTTTGGGAAGTGGTTCAGTAACTTTCTATTATCATGCATATTTTTCATTTAACCTGTCACACGTTAGATTTACAGAATAAACTTTTTTTTTATAAACATGATTTAATTTATACATACTAGATGATGTAGGGTATTTAGTATTCATGAGAGAGAGAGAGAGAGAGAGAGAGAGAGAGAGAGAGAGAGAGAGAGAGAGAGAGAGAGAGAGAGAGAGGAAGCCCACTCGACATGGCTACCAACACTTCAGGTAAGCAATTGTCTGTTATTGTTGTAACATTACATATATATATATATATATATATATATATATATATATATATATAATATATATATATATGTATATATATATATATGACAGTATATATATATATAAATATATATACCTACATACTTATATATACAGTAATCCCTCAATTACCCAGATTGCCATTATCCGGAACTTGATACTATCCGACACACCTGGACTAGGCACCAAGACCCCAAAGTTATATGATATATATAAATTAAAAATTAAATAATTTCCAAATGCAATACTGCACGGCCTCAGCAAAATGTTGATAGCACTGCTTACACTCAAAAAGACTGAGAAAGGGTTTTGGGGAGTGGGAGAGGCCTGGAGAAGTTTCCAATGTGGGACTGGGTGGGTCAGATGGCTGGGCTCTATGGAAGAGGAGGGACAGTAAGGCTGTGTAGAGGAACTCACTTAGAGAAGGGTTGTTTTGGAAGATGGGTAGAGCTGGGGAGCAGTTTCCCTGGCTGGGAGGGGTTGGGGATGCAGTGTTGGATGGGTGAAGAGGGCTAGGTAGACATCTGACTTCCTGGAGCTTGTTTTGTTTCGTGTTGTGCTTATGAATTTTTAATTTATATTTTATGCTATTACTTTAATTTTTACTCTATTTTCTCAGTTCTTATTTTTACAAGCCAAAAGATGAATGCAATCAGTGTGTGTGTAGGGTACATACATATGCACACACTCATTCGCTGGTGTCAGTGAACATATTAGAGCTTGTTTTGTTTGTGTTGTTATGCTTATGATTTTACACATTATGAAAGGATATGTACAGTGCAGTTACTGTAATGTAACAAAGCAAAAGTAGTAGTAGTAGTAGTAGTAGTAGTAGAGAGAGAGAGAGAGAGAGAGAGAGAGAGAGAGAGAGAGAGAGAGAGAGAGAGAAACAACTGAGGTATTGCTTACATTGAAGCCTATACAGTAACACATACACTCCACCTTTTTTTTCATATTTTATGCTATTCTCATTTTTACTTTTCTGTAAAAAAAAAAAAAGCTATTGAGATGGCTTTGTCTGTCTACCCACACTTTTTCTGTCCGCCCTCACATCTTAAAAACTACAGAGCTCAGACAGCTGCAAATTGGTTATGTTGATCATCCACCCACCAGTCATTACACAATACCAAATTGCAGCCCGCTAGCCTCAGCAGTTTTTATTTTTTTAAGATTAAAGTTAGCCATAATTGTACTTCTGGCACCGCTATAGGTACCAACAACACAGGACACCACTGGACCGTGGTTGACTTTCATGGGCCGTAGCCAAGGCCACCAATGGACCGTAGCTGAGTTTCGTGGATCGCAGCTAAGAGTTTCATGGGCCGTGGCTGAAAGGTTTCATACAGCATTATGTGCTGTACAGAAAACTTGATTGCATCGAAGAAACCTCGGCGTATTATTTACTTATTTTAACAACCGAAAAGATTAATGCAATCATGTACATAGGGGCAAGTATGTACTCAGGCACTAATTCACTGGCGTCGGTGAACTTGCTAGAGTTTGCTGTTTCGTGTTGTTACACTTACGATTTTCCACATTTTATTAAAGGATATGTACAGTACTGTACTGTGCTGTAAAAAGCAAAAGAAAAGGAGAAGACATACAATATATACACACACACATATATATATATATATATATATATATATATATATATATATAGTTTTATATATACTGTATATATATAATATATAGATTTATATATATATTATATATATACATATATATATATATACATATACATATATATATATATATATATATATATATATATAGATATATATATATATATATATATATATATATATAGAGAGAGAGAGAGAGAGAGAGAGAGAGAGAGAGAGAGAGAGAGAGAGAGAGAGCAACTTATCATTGAAGCTTGAAGCAAACACACTCCTTCACTTTTATTTCAAATTTTTCTCATTTATATTTTTACTGTATTTTTCTTATTTTTTTATTTTAACAGCCAAAAATATAAATGCAGTTGTGTGCATAGAATATGTACGTACATACTTATGCACACACTCTTTTGCTGGCATTGGTGGCACCAGATTTAAGTTACAAATAGCACAACCTGTTAACAACATCCGCAAATTTGTATTTTTAACATTTTTACAATATAAGATGTAATATCAAGTTATAAAATATTCTCTTTTTATGATGTGTGCTCATCATACTTTCAGTCAACTATACACGTAATGAAATATTATACAGTGAATCAAGCAAAGCAAAAAAAGGGCAACGAGTGATTACAGTACTACTGTAAGAAACGTACACACGCACACACTATATGAAAGTAGTTTACTTTTTTGTGTAAGATGTATTTTGGGGCAAACTATAATATTGTTTGCATAAACTCTCGTGTTGTGTTGCATAAGAGAGAAGAAAGGGTTTACTTTTTTTGTGTACAATATGATGTATTTTACAGTGTTTTGGGCAAATGAAAAACCTCAAGTAGCCTGCATTTCGCGTCATACTCGAGAAAAAGAAGCTGTTTACTTTTTTTTTTGTTTATTGTATATTTTGGAGGATTATAAAATTTTGTGTGAACTATTGTATTGTGTTGCATACAAGAAAAAAGGGGTTTATTGTAATTTTACAGTGCTTGGGAAGAATGAAAAACATTGTGTCCTATCATACTGCGGGTCACATACGAGTACAAAAGAAAAAGAAGTACTTTACTTTATTGTTTTTCAAGTGTATTTATGAAGTTTATTTTGTTACAAATATGGGACAATTAGCAGAAATTTGCTTTTTGCATAAGGTTTTCAGTTTAAAGTGTAATGGTTGTTGTTTATAAGTATACTTAGTATGCGTTATTAACAAGATTAGATGAGGAAGGGTACGGAGTTGCCTTGCATACCCGTAGATTTTTTACTCGCCGTTATCCAGATTTTGCCATTATCTGAGAGGGCCTTGGCTCTATTAATCTGGGTAATCGAGGGATTCCTGTATTTATATATTTACATATTTATGTATACAAGTAATCTTTCGATAATCTGGATTCACCTTACCAGGATCTCGACATCATCCGGACGCAACTGGATCCCGCCTATTTATTGGTGAGAGTGTCACATAACCTGGCATTGTTCATACCCTTTCCACTACAGCAATGCCTCCTCCACCAAGTTCCATATTCCAAAGATGTCTCTGCCACTTTCATTGAGTCTAGTCATCTTTAACGCCTAATGAAGTACACTGCTTGGCAGAGAATAGTGGCATAGTATCTAGCACACCTGGCCCGTCTGTGGTAGAGAGGCTCATAGGTTGAGCCCTTTTAACATTTTCACCAGGCCAACTCCACTCAGGATTGAGACAGTGGTGTTCACCTTTCAGTCCAGGAAGGGGGCTTTGTGGTCCCTATCTGCATAAATGTGGTAAAGCACCCATGTCTAGCTCAGTTTTTATTTTATATTTCTCCTTTTGTATGTCCCCATCTCTACCTTTAACCATATCACACTTATTCCTCATTTGTATCTCACCTTTAAAACATCTTTATATTTGCCTATTTATTGATTTTGACAAGTAAATGTGTTCAAAAGAAACCAAATACTTTCATGGACGTTAATTTCCAGAACTCCTTTCTTCAAATCTCAGATCTAATCTCTTTGAACAGATTTTCAAACGTAATCCTTTAGCCACCACCAACCGCGCCCCCCTTTTTTTGGATGCAGGATTAAGGACTATTTTATTGTCTAAAGACACCAGGATATGTTAAAGTAACGGGCTTCCTTTAGACCATTATTAATCCCCCAAGGGATAGCACATCTCGCTGTCATGTCCACAGGTATAAGGAGAATTTAGAGAGGAGAGGTTTGAAGACGAAAATCAAATTTGCCAGCAGCCTAACCAAGCATACGTCATGTTCCACTAACACAGATATCCTCCCCCTAACTGAATCACCAGCAGTGTCTGTTCAAGAATTACCCCATGCCCATTGCAGAGCTCCAACATGATCATCAAGAAAGAAGCTAGACTTAATGCACTAGCTACTGTTACCCATTTGATTTGCATGCAATCATACCCCCTTATTCCTCTATTTTGGAGGTGAATAAGAATAAATACCACCTTTGTTACCTTAAGTTACAACCCCTGCAATCCTTGAAAACAAACTCCACCTGTCTGTCTCACCATATTCCCCATTTGTTTTTCAGTGTATATTTGTAAAACATAGTTAATGTTTTGTACAGCAAACCTACTGTTCTTACCATTGTTTGAAATTACAGTAATTTTTTATTGCTTGTTCACAGATAACTCTAACTGATGCACGTTGTCTCGTCAAAGATAAATCTCTCGAAGGTTCGTAATAACTAATCACGTGAGAAAACGGCAAAAGTGTTTCCATCCAGTCCTAAGGAATCAACAGTTTGGAGAAGTCCAGGTAAGACTGAGTTAAAACCCAGCGGCTACTTCACATTTGTTTGTTCTTTTGAAACTGAAATCCTAATTCTGTTGACAAATTAAGTCCCTACCCTTGTCTGAAATCGGCATTTCTGGGTCATAATACGTATCTGATTTCCATGGTGGTTATATTTTCACCACAGTAATGGTCAAGTAAAATACTTCCTAGTACAGATTTATCATTTTCCAAGTTTCTGTAGTGCATTTAGAGTTGCAGGATCACTTGGTTTTGGGCCCCGTTTTTTGGGTCATCAAGGCTTTTACTTGGATCATGTCTCTAGCAGCCATTCGGAATCACTCTCAAGAAATTTAAACGTAAAAGTAGTTGAATAACAATTTCAATGTCTTTTGTGATGTTTACACTTATCTATCATCTTCAGTATACCTTTGTGCAATCTTTCTTGTCTTCTAATTTAATCACGTTTACAACCTTAGTAAAACCAGTTCAGAAGAGGACTGACTAGTTAAAAATATATGCCACCCTTTGTGACAAGAAGCAGGTCAATGAAATGATGACAGTTACTATTCGCAACATCCTTCCTTTAAAAAGTCTCTCATAGACGTTGCTGCATCGGTCTCTGCAGATACACCTTGATAGGCCCTAAGAAGCTTTAGAGGACCACAAAGACCAAAATCTACTCTCAATAAATGACACAGACTTCATGAAGGGCTACCAGGCATCTGACTTATGGGTGCTATCCTTCAGCCTCAGGCCATCCATAGGACTGATATTTGAAAGTTCATTTCTCAGATTTGATAACCAAAATCGCTGATAGAGCAAATGAATAAGTCAGCACACCAGTCATTAAAATTTGAAAGTAGTGCTCTTATAACCAGATTGTGCTAATCATGCTAGAAAAATCAACAACAGCATTTCATCTCAGGAATCAAGGTGATCTCCGAGGTCTTCTTCGGGCCCCTCCTGCCCAAAGGTTTGCCAGGCTGTTTTCCATTTGTACATTTCTTGCGTCAACTTTGTTGCAAAGCAATTCGACCGGAAGTTACCCAACAATTACGTGCCATTTGTAAGCGAGCAGCTTTACGGTAAGAGACCAAGGTGCATCCTCCAGATGTCTACAAGTCTGCCTTTTCCCCTATCAGTCTTTTGAGGTCTGTACTGAATAGGGTAATTGCCTAAAACTATAATGGCATGCAGATCTTGTATTTATGGTGACAGACTTCCCCAGGGACCTTCTTCTATAGCCTATCGTTCTTCAAACTCTTCCTAAACAGGTTTGCTTATCATTCCTTATTGTATAAATCGTAAAATTAGTAACAATCCAGAAAATCAATTATGAGCTATCGTACAGAGAAGGTTTGGCTTGAGTATATTTCAACAACTTTGAGTAGAAGTGGCCTTT
This sequence comes from Macrobrachium rosenbergii, assembly GCF_040412425.1. Lineage (NCBI taxonomy): Eukaryota > Metazoa > Arthropoda > Malacostraca > Decapoda > Palaemonidae > Macrobrachium > Macrobrachium rosenbergii. Next base: position 66,179,924 of record NC_089745.1, read on the forward strand.
TTACACTAAATTTGGACTCCAGAAATTAAAGAAACTGACTGAAAGCAAGCACGTATGCGCTATCACATCTTCTCTTCCACACATACACACACACACACACACGCGCGTCATACATACGTACACACTACTGTGTTATGAATGTGTGTGTGTGTGTTGTTCACAGGAACATCCTTAATCTGCAATCTGCTTGATAAGACCTTTATTCACAGAGGAACCGTGGACAAGTGAGGAATGAATAGCACAATTTTTAGGAAGGGCTCACATGTACGCAAGTCAACATATATACCTAAGAGACCGTTTAGTTATTTGCACAAAACTTACAGCTAGCAAACTAAACTAGCTAACGCAAATATCTGTAGTTAATGGAAACGATAATATGGAAGCAGATTATTTATTTTTATTTACGAGCGGTTTTTTTTTTTACAGTCATCAGTATTACGCCGGGTAGGTATTCAGCGTCATATCTATTTTCGCAAACTTTGATCATTCATTTTATACATTCTCAGCAGCAAAACTTTGAAAACTATTTTTTTTACGCTGGAAGCAGCAAGACCTGCGGAGAAAAACAAAAAGAAATAAGGAGGAGACAAAAGGAATACTTTCAAGTGCTTATAATCTAATGTGAGTAGGTCTGTCAGTCAGAAGAAAGATGAAACCATTGTCCGAGAAAATTTCTCAGCTTGAACACTCACGAAAGCTCCACCCTTTATAGTGCACATTACGCATCGGCGTTGAAGGTGAAAAAGCTCTGCGGCTGCAAAGAAAACAAGTAAAAAATGCGCCAGAAACTTCGGTAATCGAAGTTTTCTGTTCAGCGTATAATCAAGGCCACCGAAAATAGATCTATCTTTCGGTGGTTTCGGTATAATGCTTGTATGAGCCCGGCCCATAAAACTTTACCCACGGCCCGGTGGTGGACTGTCCTACAGCGTTGCCAGACGCACAATCATGGCTAACTTTAACCTTAAATAAAATATAAACTACTGAGACTACAGGGCTGCAATTTGGTATGTTTGATGATTGGAGGGTGGATGATCAGCATACCAATTTGCAGCCCCCTAGCCTCAGCAGCTTTCAAGATCTGAGGGCGGAGAGAGTAAGTGGGGACGGACAGAGAAAGCCATCTCAATAGTTTTCTTTTACAGAAAACTAAAAATCAATAAAACCTGAACGTCGTAAGAAACCCATATTATCAAAACATCCAAAAGCAGACAAATGGTGTACGGTATCAGAGAGATCATGGAAGTTAAGTGGAAGGAAGTCCGGGATAATAGGAAGGGCTTCGACCCCAAGGGGATGGGGAACAGGGGACGGAGGGTGATGTGAAGGGGCGTTTCTTCGGTGCTGTGACGCGGTTTTGTCAGTCCATCCTTTAACATGCTGTGGGTCGCACAACTCGTTCTGCTATTATCGGGTTAGTTCACGAAATGTAACAGTTTATTTCTCTATTTCCAGTCCCTGAATTTACTGTGGCAGCGCAAGCTTTTGTGCATGATTTCTAGTTTCGTCCATTCTCAGTTCAGATGAAAACGTGATATGGACAGTTGTGTGTGAAACAAGGCCCGCGGAAAACTTCTCAAGACATGGAGTTTTAGTTAAGCTCAAGTACAACGAAGGAGGCTGTGGATACGTGTGTGTCTATTAGCGAGTTCAAGCACAAATGAACAGAGTGACGTCATTACAATTTTCATTTATTATTTTGTAGTGTTGTGTCCACGACATATTAAAAAGAAATAAGGATATAGCTTAAACAGCCACTGATTTTACACCGCTTGGTAACGATGGGAAGTACATTGTTTAGCGCTTGGGTCAAACAGAAGTTCTGCTGTACTGGTGATCAGATAAAGAAGAATGCTGAGGATATTAGTGTTGTTCTGAACTCAACCATTCCAGTAAGGGAAATTGTCATTCCCCGCATCATCTCGGCTATCAGTAATAAAGCGAGGTAGTTTAGGCAGAGATATATGTGACAGGCAATCGAATACCTAATCGAGCCTAAGGAAACCACAGGAAGAAAGGAAAGGAAAAGAAAAGGCTTAACTCAGAAGGAGTAGCTCTGCAAGAGCAGTGAGCAATTAGTGTACAAAGAAAGTTATTAATTTTGCTTTCAGTCAGCTTTAGTTCAAATTTTCATGCATCTACTTCTCATATTATTAATTATCATAGCTTCATTAGAAGCAATCTTTTGATTTTGTAGTTCCGAAAACATAATCATTTACCTAAGCATGTTTCCTTATATTTTCCAAAAGAGAGAGAGAGAGAGAGAGAGAGAGAGAGAGAGAGAGAGAGAGAGAGAGAGAGAAATTTCTAGCCGCTAATATTTGGTAGATTAGATTCGTTACTGCAAAGATTTAAGCAAAACCATGTACTGAACCGTGAACAAAACTGGCGTTTTACACGAAACTTAGACACAGCTCGATACAAGTAACGTCACCTAGATGTGGAAGACCAGTTTCGTAATATTCCCTTTCCCATACCCCTAAAAGACAGTCATAATGCGCAAATGTGGTAGGTAAAGTCATAACTAATATATACCAGAGAGAGATAAGTGTCAAAGTATCAGGGCGGTTAGGGGTGCCTTATTTTGTGGATTCTAAGAGAAGCATCATGTACGGTAATACACGAGGAACATTTCCATTACTGTACTAGACTACGAAAGAAATTTGCTAATCTACAATCTACTTATGTAACCAGTGTGCACTTCTTAATTACACACACACACACACACACACACACACACACACACACACATATATATATATACACATACATATATATATATATATATATATATATATATATATATATATATATATATATATATATATATATATATATATATATATATATATATATATATTATATATATATATATATATATATATAAACTGGATATATCTATATATATATATAAATATATATATATTTCCAGGATAATATATATATATCTATATATACGTGCATTAGTACAATTGAGCAACAGGACTGTTTCAAACTGGATGGTGTTGGTGGAATATTTTTCAAAAATATTACAAGCTTTCCAGGACAAAAGTCCTCATTCATATATATAATATATCCTTACAATACGGATATATATGAGCATGATATACTATTTCTCCTGGAAAGCTATATATATATATTTGAATAAATATCTCCATATATATATATATATAGTTTAATAGGTCCTATATATTATATATATATATATATATATATATATATATATATATATATATATATATATATATATATATATATATATATATATATATATATATATATATATATATATATATATATATATATATATATATATATTTATATGAATGTCTTTTACTGTAATACTACAGTATAATATGAAGATAAAAAGGCCATAAAACACTATTTGAACATTTGCAACCATATATTTCAGGCATTTCCTTCTGTGCCCCTGTTCACTGGTAAAATATTTTACCAGTGAACAGGGGCACAGAGGAAGTGCCAGAAATATATGGCTGCAACGTTCAAATAGTGTTTTATGGGCCTTTTTATATTTATATATATATATATATATATATATATATATATATATATATATATATATATATATATATATATATATATATATATATATATATGTAGGTATACAATATATTTCACATACGCTCATTAAATGGCCAACGGCGTGGAGTTTGAAGTCTCACACACTGTGTACATATTGCAGAAACTCACAGAAGAAACTAAGTGTGGAGTCAGGAATTTCAGAATGTGCTTGGGTATGGCACTGAGGAGAGGGCTGGGGCAGGATGAAAGTACAAACGTATTACCCCTAATGATTTGGTAAAAATAAGTATATATGGCAGAAGTTCTGCTAATTAAGTAGATTTGATCCTGAAATATGAAAGAGTAAAAGATTAAGTTTCTGTAAGAATTTGTAATTGTGGCCGGCTCCGATTAGAGACAGAGAATGAGTGGGTGTGCTTGGTAATTTCAATACAGAGAAAGGTGACAGGGAGAGGTGTAGTTGGTAGGCGTGCTGGGTAATTTAAAGGCAAGGAAGGTGAGAGAGAGAGAGAGAGAGAGAGAGAGAGAGAGAGAGAGAGAGAGAGAGGTGGTGTAGTTGGTAAGCTTGGTGTGCCGGAATGAAGGGAATGAGAGTGACAGTTACGAAACTTTTATTTCTATACTCCCATGGACAAATTTAATTTGGATTATGTCTGCATCAAATCATACAGTAGATATAATTATAATTCAAATTTGGAAATTTAGAAATGATCAGGGTTTTTTATCACAATTAACTGTCACAACTATCCCAGTTGCCCAAGTAAATCCTACTTTTTATGGGTTGCTATGATTCTTCTATGCGAACAACTAAACATTTTTTACATTTTTGTACACCAGTTTTTAATTTGATCAAGGTACTTAATTACTAACCTTAAATTACAACCTTTTATTTATTTATCTTTGTAATGGCTCTAGACAAAATGAAAGTTGGCAGTTATTCAATCTCATGTAATTTTTCTGGATTTTGGAAACCAAATTGATAACAGTAACTGACCAAACCTGAGGTGTATGGCAGGAAAGGCTATTCATGCACTTTCTACCACCGTCACGGATGTAGTTTAAAGCAACTATTCACAGTGTGTAGTCATGGCATTTCTTTTACATTTTACTGGAATTTTCTTGCATCAAAACATGGCCAAGACAAAGAATATAATGGATTACCATCACAAGGTACGGTGAGATGAGGACTTGAAGGGACATTTGTGGATGTCATTGCAGTTATTGTTTCACTCACACATTACTCATATCCATTAATCTGTCTTTCACTCTCAATGCATTTTTCAAAATGAGGTTGCTCACACTACCTTTGCTTAAACAATTGTGCATACATTTTGTTTCATTTCAAACTGCGGACTGACAGTCCCCATCTCAGTTGAAAGCTGCACATGATCACAGGATATACTCAAGCTTGGGCATATCGTTCTCACAATCTCATCTTTATGTACGTGGGCAAGCAGCATCCGCCTATGTAAAAGGGAACTTATGTCCATCATCTGTCTGGCAACAGTTGCTGGCAAGTATAGTGTCAATATCTTTTCAAAAGCTATCAAAGACATCTCTTCCCTTCATATATGCTGTCACATGGAACCTGACAAGAAACCTCTCGTTCAATTGTATAAGGTGAACTGTTTTGTCGGCCTCCTCTTCTATTTGCAACATTCACGACTTGTGAAGCTTGGCGAGTTAAGCTACCCTGAACACCGATGCTGTATTTTCATCCGACTTGGACTCCTATGTAAAGAACAATTTCAACCAACAAAACGCCAGAGGCTGATGCCACCTTTCCCTGTCTACGATCATAAGGGCCATCCAGGCTGGCCTTTCAATTTAATGTGACTGCAAAAAAATACTACGCATCTAGCGTGATGCTTTGCTCCAAGGACGAATATGTCTCCAGCACAAAGTCATTGTAGTAGGGTTGCATTAGCACACCCCTGTTTGTCCAGCTGAGGCAATGAAGCAACAGGAAGGCTATCATGGACAGCAAGCTCTCTGCAGAAAAAGTAAGAGACTTGTCTCATTTCTAATGTTCTTGCCTGATCCCATGATTGGAATACTATACATTTGCACTGGTATTTTTTGTCTGTTGCCAGAACTCACACTTAAGCTCTTCTTAGTTGTAAATCATTGTCCTTAAGCATGTATTTAAAATGGTACACTGTATTTAGTTTCATTCACAATAGCTACTTCAATAGCTTGGCCATAATCTAGTCTTGCAAGTGAAAATGTTGAAAATAGCTGGTAAAATCACTGAACTTGATCAAATGCTCTGCAAATGTATTAATCTGTACCTATTGTGGCTTGACCTAAAAAGGACATCTAAAGGCCTCAACCATGAGTTATTTGCATAAAATACAGCTATTCCAGTCTTGGTGGGACTAGAAACAGGTGGTTCATGACCATGAAGATCCCCAATTTTGAAGTTATTAAACGTTTTTGCCAGAAGAGAAATAAAATACTACCAGATTTACAAACACAGAAGACTAATGGAAGGCACTAACCTTGACTGTGATACACAGTCCATTGTCTATCAGTATTATGGATTCAGATGTACAATAGATACAACAAAAGATTTACTGTAGGGAAGTATCAAATAACTCTTATTTTGTAGGCATTACATCAATTACTGCTTGCAAAGAAAACAAACTTAAGTATACAGGAGAGCAACTAGGTTCAGAAATAAAAATTATCATCCACTTAGCCCAGTCATTCAGCTTGTACTATCCTCCAATTTATACTCTACCAGGGAAGGTAGCTAAATGCCTTAGCTTGCCTATGCTGGCAGGTCTTGTCAATTCAGATGCAGCTATTTAGCTACATGTGGCTCTAACCAATAAAATTTAGGAAATTAAACTGATTATAATATGAGCCATAATTAGCTGGTGCTAAACCCCATGCCAAGTTTCACAGCAGTAATGGTGGCAGCATGTCTGACTAAATTTTGACATTCACTCATTAATTTTCCATACACACAATGGTTATTCTCCATTTTCTTCAAGTTTCCTCAGGCATAGTTGCCTAACAATAGCTAACAAAAAGAGGGGTCTCCACCCCTTTCTGTCTCTGCTGGTTGCCAGGGTATCAAATTGTACTGGCTGCAAATATGAACAAATGAGACTGATAATCAGTATTGCATAGTTTTCTGCATGTATTCTAAATTTCCAAATTTGAATTCTGCATCATAAAAAATGTGTGATCTGGCAAAGATTACACTAATTGAACCAATTTGTGCAACAGTATAAATTACAAGTTTCATTATAGTCATGACTCTCATAGTGAAAACAATGGCCATTTTGAATGTTCAATAAATTGCTTGTGTTATTGATGAAAGTGAAACATATGTTAGAATATGTGGACATGAGTGTGACTGGTTTGGTGTAAGAGTTTTCCTGTAACAAGATGACACAATGCTTTTATGGCTGTTTAACATTTAAGTTTATTTGATGGAATGAAGTGAGGGCAGAGAAACAATATCTGTACACTATATTCAGAACTGCTGGATAAAACAGACTGTGAAAGGAGTGTGGAGAGGTTGTTGTATAAGGGTGATAAAACTGATTGAAAAGGTGAAGATAAGCTGTGGAGACTTGCAAGAGTTAGTGTCAGTTATGAGAAAATTAAAAGTATGCAAGAATAAAGCTATGAGTACAAACTGAACCAGGAAATGAAGTAAAAGATGGAAGAACACAATAGGATGATTTCCAGTGGTGTTAATGAGTAAATATAGGTATGATGATAAGAGAAGAGGTTGATAAGAGAAGAGGTGAGTTAGAGAATAGGTGAACAGAAAAAGCAGCAGTTTCTCTACAAAAGATAAGGAAGAATAAGAATAATTTTGCTGCAAAGGGTTGTGACAAGGGATTACCAAGGCATATCTTTATGGAAATAACACATAGACATTGAAAAAACCTATTAAGCTAATCTGTCTGCATGGTGTAAGTGAAATAGCCTAAAGCAGAATGAAAGAGCAAGAAACACAGAAAAACGATGTAGTAACAAAATGGTTAGCATGGGTGATATTTTTTTAAGTGGTCTGGCCATGTGGAGAGAACACGGAATGGCAAGTTGGTGAAAAGTGTGCATAATTTTGAAGCACTCAAAGGAAGAAAGAGATAGAGACCACGAAAGTGCTTGCTAGATGAAAAGAAAAGATACTAGACCAGAAGGGCATTGATAGCCCAAAGCTTACTAGTGTGAAAGATATGACTAAGTGACTGTGTATGTAGGTGGTGTTATGGAGCCTCCTGTGAAGATAAGAAGCAGATCATGTTGAATAATTTTTCAGCATTGGGGGTTCATCCTAACTTATTCACTCCCATAAGGTGAATATATATATATATATATATATATATATATATATATATATATATATATATATATATATATATATATATATATATATATATATATATACACACACACATACATACATACATACAGGCAGTCCCCGGTTTACGATGGGTGAGGTTTACGACGTTCCGAGGTTACAACGCTTTTCACATATATTCATCAGAAATTATTTCCCGGTTTACGAAGCATGTTCCAGGGTTACGACGCATCGTACGCCGATCCGATGGAAGAAATATGGCTCCAAAATGGCAAAATAATAAAAATTTGGAGTTTTTTTAATGAAAAACTCAATAAAAATGCAGTTACATCATTTCCAATACACCCAGAGCATTAAAAGTAAGGTTTTCTTAGGATTTTTTGATGATTTTCAGTTTACAACAATTTTCGTCTTACAACACGGCATAAGAACGGAACCTGTCGTAAACCGGGGACTGCCTGTATATGTATGTATGTATGTGTATATATATATATATATATATATATATATATATATATATATATATATATATATATATATATATATATATATATATATATATATACACATACATACAGGCAGTCCCCGGTTTACGATGGGTGCAGTTTACTGACATTCCAAGGTTACAACGCTTTTCACACATATTCATCCGAAATTATTTCCCAGTTTACGACACATGTTCCAGGGTTACAACGCATCATACGCCGATCCAATGGAAGAAATATGATTCCAAAACGGCAGCATAATCAAAATTTGGAGGTTTTTTTATGAAAAACTCAATAAAAATGCAGTTACATCACTTCCAATAAACCCAGAGCATTAAAAGTAAGGCTTTCTTAGGATTTTTGACGATTTTCGGTTTACGACAATTTTCGTCTTACAACACGGGCGTAAGAACGGAACCCGTCGAAACCAGGGACTGTATGTATATGTATGTATGTATATATATATATATATATATATATATATATATATATATATATATATATATATATATATATACATACATATATATATATATGTTTATATATATTAGGGAGAGATTGGAAATAAATTATTGACTTCATTAAACTGATTCAATAGCTATTTTCCTCCTTTGTACAGCTGCAGTCCATGCAGGCTACACACCAGACTGGGCGTCCTTAGATACAAGACCTCTGCCTCCATGGTACGACAGTGTGAAAATTGGAATCTTCATTCACTGGGGAGTATTTTCCGTTCCTTCTTTTGGGAGTGAATGGTTTTGGGACCACTGGCAAGGTAACATCTACCTTTTTTGCTTTTGTGATTTTAGGTGTTAGCACATGAAAATGAAATTCAATTGTATTTTAAATGAGGAAAACTCAAGACTAACTTAGGAAAGCAAAGTTTTACTGTTAAATGCATAGTTATATATGTATATAATCCAGTCACCTAAAGTATGATTTCAGGATTTTATTAAGTTTTGTTATCTATTTTAGATTATAGCTCTTCATTTGAGTGTCAGAAAATGTGAATGTCGATATTCTACCATAATGACACACAGAAGCGCTCCATAAACATGGTTCTAACATTTACTGATATTTCAGGATCTCATTCAGAAAAGTATGTTGAATTTATGGAGAAGAATTACCGCCCAGGGTTCACCTATGCTGACTTCGCGCCCCAATTTACATGCGAGTTCTATAATCCAGAACAGTGGGTGGAGGTCTTCAATGCATCAGGTGCTCGCTACATAGTGCTCACTAGTAAACATCATGAGGGGTACACCAACTGGCCATCAAAATACTCATGGAACTGGAATAGCATGGATGTTGGTCCACAAAGGGATTTAGTAGGTTTGTTGACTTAACTTGGTTTATGAAAGTTTGGTCTGATGACCTGGTGCTGGCTGAGTAGGTTTGTATCTCCATGTTTTTGCTATGTTATATAAGCTGACCATTCAGTAGCCCCATGTGATAAGGATTCAAAAGCATTATTTTAATTACTTATGTAACAGCATATTGATTAATTTTTACATGAAAAATGAACTAATTGATGACATCCATTTGCCATACAGTGTGCAAATTAAGTTGAAAAACACAACATTCAATGCACTTTCATTTCTGATTAACCAATGTACTATGCCACCCAGAATAGGTAAAATCTGATATGCCTGCTAGCTTCTGTCATTCTGGGATCTTCTAGTCTTTTTCTCAGTTCCTTGACATGATTTTTGAATATCAGTGCTACTTAAATAACAACCCTTGGGAAGCAATACTCTAACATTTGTCCTTTCGTACACTAAGATTAACTACACTACGCAAAACCTTGATTTTCATTTAATAAGGAAGTCATGAGCAAAGCATAAATGGAGTTGTGTATCCCAAAGGATTTTTTCAGATTTTGGAGAAATTGTAGCATGACTAACATAGCAAACTGCTATTCTTATTGCTGGCTGCTTGCATATTTCTTCATGGCACCAGCAGTGACCCCATCACTGATAAAACAGTGATGGAGTCATTGTCTTATGCTATTATAAAGACAACCAATCTGTGGTTCACTGCAGTAAATACATCGAAGACAACAGTTCTAAAGACTGAAACATTTGCTCACTAAAGTGAGAAATAGGACATGAATGTCACTTTCAAGAAAATGCATATCAATAACAACCTGCCAAAAACAATACTTTATAAAATATACAGCATACTTTATTCCTCTGTTATGAACATGGACCAGCTTCTGATCCTGACCTGATAACAGGTCCAAATTTCACTGGTAGCCAGAATGTAAAGAATGTACCTGTACATGCTAACATGACTGGTAAAACTGTGAAGTTCTAAAGTTTCGCCACCTTTGCTACCAAAACCTGGATAACTCACCAGGGTTGGCAGCAAATCAAAACACTACCTAGCACCTCAGACATGGATTTACCTGTCACTAGTTTCCTGTTGGCATGCCCGCTCAGTTTTCTGTCCTCATGCCAGGTCATAAGAGGGCAATTTCTGAGAATAAATCAGTCTCACTTCAGACTCCTGTGTACCTCTTTCCTTTACACTAATGACTTCTCAGAGTGGCCAGTAGACCTGCATGGCTCTCGTCCTAGTGATTAATGGACTCAAGACAGCCTTGCCATATCACTAAGATCGACTATAAACAGTGCTCATTTTTCTGTTTCACTCTTTCTCAAGAGGTCTAGGTCATCCTACGCTACCTGGTAGACCTAGCATAGTATTCATAAAAAAAAGCAAGCAATTAACAAACTCAATATGGCCATGCTTATCACTACAAAAAATTACTAATGGACTCAATACAGTACTCAAGTTCTGGCTTTGTTCTTTCCCTAAGGAGCCTGAAGTCTTCCCCCACTAGCCCAGGAGACCCAGCATGGAATTTGCACAAAACCCCCTGGTAATTAATACACTATACCAAATACTGCCATGCTCTACCACTAATGAAGCCATTAACGGACCAATTATGGTGTTCCAGTCTTGGCTTCATCTCCCTATGGATAAGACAAAATGTCGTAGTAAAATCTATAAAGGGAAAAAACACGGGATGTCTGCGGATGAATAACTAAACAAGAATGCCTTTACTGTATTCTCAACAACAGAACCACCTGTTGGGTTCTAAAGGAAAAACATACAGTTCCATCTGTGCAATTTACAAGTCCAACAAAAAAGGTAGACTACATACTAGAGTTTGACCCGATGAAGGACTACTTCCAAGTCCAAACAACAGCAATCACACCACCCTTTGGGACGTACCCTTCAACGTCTCTGTTCTGTGGCCTCCGAAATTCAGGGGTCCATAGCCAAAGACTGATGGAAATCATTTTCAGTAGCCTCCCCTTCTGTGTATGCTGTGTCAACATCATCTTCATTTTCTCTAGGAACCAAGATCGTTACCATAAGGCAGTCAGGGTCATCATTTCCCTATTCTGTACTCTGAAATAATGTCTTGTTAGTCTGTCCTGACAAATGTGCCATTGGGGCCTCTACCGTCAGGTAAGAGTGTAAATTAAAACCCAGTGGCTGCTTCTTGACAACAACGAATAAAACGTTTTCAACTTATCTGTTGCCTGTCTGGACATGCCTTCAGTTACAATGCTATGCTGGTGATACAAACAACAATGACGAGATAAAATCTGTTGAAATCTGTGAATGAAAGCACATTACACTTGTGTTATTGTATCAATGCTCCCTTGCTTTGTTAGCACGTACTTAACAGCTGCGTGTGTTAATATGCCGAATTCTTGATTTCATACACGCGAAAAATCCTAACATTTTACAGAATTCTCTATTTTTTCTATTTATAATGAGGGTTTTAAAATTTTCATCATATAATAAGACGATCTTAAAAACTACTCCTCCCATGCTAATTATATGTGTATGAATGAAGTTGTTAGTACTTGATATTTATTGCAAGGTTCCTATATTGATAAAAATGTACACAAAATAAGATTTGTTCTACTCTGTTCTGTGGAGAGAGAGAGAGAGAGAGAGAGAGAGAGAGAGAGAGAGAGAGAGAGAGAGAATTTTAATGTACCTTTTTCCTTGGTAGGAGACCTGGCTAAGGCAGTGAGAAATAAGGCACCTCATATCCATTTTGGACTCTACCATTCTCTATATGAATGGTTCCATCCTCTGTATTTGCAAGACAAGCGCAACAGTTTTCAAACCAATGACTTTGTCACCAGGAAAACTATTCCAGAATTGATAGAATTGGTAAGTTAATTTTGTCATTGTTGTTTAAGAGAAAAAAATGTCTTCATTAATAATAATAATAATAATAATAATAATAATAATAATAATAATAATAATAATAATAATAATAATAATAATAATAATAATAATGGAGAAGCAAATCCACAGTTATGCATTTAAAGATGAAGCAAAATAGATA